>NC_056726.1:1411412706-1411437706 GCF_019279795.1 Protopterus annectens
AGGCTGTATGCACAAATTTCCCCTCGTCCTGGCCTTGGTGACTGTCTCAAAGTCTACCAGGTTTAACAGTCATGATCTCTCTTTGACAAATCCAAACTGAGTAAGGTCAAATGTGTTGATAAGGTCCATGATGATTCACTCCATGGCCTTGCAGATAAGGCTAGTCAGGCTAATAGGTCTACAGTTCCTGGGGTCAGTGGAAGCATCACCCTTGTGCAAGGGAATCACGGTGCTTGTTTTCCATTCAGCTGGGACAAAGCCAGTGATTAGACTGTGATTGAAAAGAGTGCCCAATGGTGTTGCTAATTCATGTTGGAGCCCATGTAGGATGTAGCCTGGATGTTATCAGGCCCCATAGATGCTTTATTTTTGGCTGTAAAGAAGGCATTTTTGACCTTCTCTTTAGAGATACAAGCTAGGGAACAGGTTGTAGGGATGTCATGGGGTACATGTGATGATCACAGAGGCGTGACATTTTCACAGAACCTGTTGGCCAACAGTTTAGTTATGTCCACAGGCTCAGTATATGTGATATCATTAACTACTAAGGGTTTTGTTTCAAATATTTCAATCTATGTTATTGTCCCCCATAATAATTGTTTCCTGGGGAAGACAGTTTGAGGACCAGTAGAAGAAGTGTTCAGCGCTGGAGATGGTGTTACCTGGAGGTATATAGTATAGGTTCCAACTATGTTTACTTATTTTTTGGAGATGATCTTCAGTTTTGTAAAGATTACTTCTGCATTATTGAAGTCAGGAGTCTTTTGTTGTAGGATCTCTAGAATAAGGTTATTTTTTGCCCATTTATCTACCCTATATACTGTAACCTGGAGGTAGAATTTCATCATCATTAATTTCTGATTTTAAAAAGGTTTCAGTAATCAGAGTGATGTCATGATAGTAGTGGGTGAGCGTGGCATGATATTGGGTTAACAATGCTTCTAATGTTTACATTTAATAATAGGAGGTCAGACGCTTTCCAGGAGAGGTTTAGTAAACTATTGCTACCATACTGGGGTGTTTTTGTAATGGGTTGGTGTTTGAACTAGGGTTTTGATGGGTATCTCCACTAAGGGTTAACTATCAGGCAAAGTGTGTCATGGTCTTGAGGAGTTTTACTATGATCCTCTTGTATTTTAGTGAGATATTGGGATTGGTTTGTTGTGGTATTATAATATGAGCAATCTGATCAATATAAGTATTATTGTAGATGATTGCAGGTGACGTTTTAATATTTAAAGGTTTATTTGTGGTGGAGAGGGAAATGGAATATTATAGGGGTTGCTGAACCAATGAGAATAATGTGATATGAGGCAAGGTTTGCTGTTATTGTTAGGACTGTTATTGCAGTAACATGGATGGGTATCATGTTGGTTTATTTAAATGTTAATGATAGTAATGATTTTTGTAAATGTATCGCTGTATTGTAATAGTTGGGAGAGTTATATTAGTTATTATTGCTATTTTGTTATGGGAAGACTAGTACTATATAACAGTGATGTAATTTAGTTTGTTAGGTAGGGCTGATAATCAGGCTTTTAGGTGTGGCTAGTTTAAAATAAAAGTAGGCATAGCTGTGGTGGGTGGGAAATGGGGGTAGGGTATGGGAGCTGAGTGAGCCTAAGAACAATGAGGGCAAATGGAGTGGGTAGAGTCAGACTGTGACATACACTAAAAGAAAAATTATCAGCTATCCATGTTTGTGTTAACTCATTGTATGATCCAGAAGCACTTTATTTAAAAAGTAAGGATTATTTCACTTGCTGGTGATTAGAGCCTTTTATTAACAAAAGTTACAGAGCAATTACTGCTTAGCCAGGGTTTATTAGAGTATACTCAGTTTCTATATCCTTTTATCAGCAGCTGGATTACATGAGTGTGATATATTTATTTGTGCTACTTGTATTTACAGCTAAATATAGGTTTATTAGGTTAGGTAGTGGTCAGGAAATCCTGTTTGAGCTAACGATCTAGGCAGTGTTCTCAGTACATACACTTTAAGGCTTTTAGATTTTTTTCTAGTTTAGTTAAAATAAACTCTCTTAACAGCAGACCTACACTATTTTCAGTTGGTTCTACTTCTTGCCCAAGTATCTGTGAGGTCCCAGACACTTGTTTGGAGTATGTGGCCACAATTAATGTGTTTTGGAGTAGCTTAAGTGATTCTGAGGTGACTGAAATAAAAATGTTGAAAGCAATAACATATATGTGGTATGTACAAATTGAAGGATATTGCTCAAATGGAAAGGTTTTAAAGATTTTTAACCATTTAAATTAAATGGATTAAACTATTCAATTCTCCCATAGATAAGCACAACTCTCCTCTTTCTCAGTAGCCTGCCAGCTGCTTTAAGACCACATTTTGTCTAATTTTTTCAATCAATGAAAGACAAAATAATGTGTGAAATCTTATTTCTTTGCAAAATCAGGGGCTCTACAAATACACTTAGGGACCTAAACTGATACCAAACAAAAAATAGACTCTCTGTTGGGATACAGTTCTATCTGAATGCGTCCCCTACCTATGGAATAAGTTACCACTATAGATCAAACAATGTACTACTTTGGATACCTTTGAGGCTAATCTAGATGGCTGGATGGGTTATATCAGGGTTATCATGTATAATTACCCAGTTTGGGAAGTGAGCACCTTTAATCGCTTGTAAAGGGTGTCAAGAACTTTTAAATTTGTTAGCTTTAAAGTGTATATAGGCAGACATCTTTTAGTTTCTTTGATCATGTGAGTAATATCATTTCTATGGGTTTTTTTTGTTCCTATTTTCTGGGTTAAATATAAATTATATTTGTTGTAATTAACATGTACATGTTGCTAGATGTGCTTTTATTCCATTTCCCTGGGAATATTTGATTATCTATCTATCTATCTATCTATCTATCTATCTATCTATCTATCTATATATCTATCTACCTATCTATCTGTCTATTTATTTGTATAGAGAAGTCATCCTAGTCTGTACTTGATGTTCATTCTTCCATTTTCTGTCCTCTCAGAGAATATATCAGCAATTAAATTTGTGAAACCACAAATTACTCCTAAATGGAACAAACAAATATTACATCTGCAAGCAGTGAAGTTTGAATTGTGATACAAGCAACCTCATACTGGGTAATGGAATGAAAAATAGTAAATAAAGACAATGAATATGTGAGCACTTCTTTGGCTAAATGCTTTGCAAATAAATAAATGCATACATAAATGCATTAATAATTAAACAGGAAAATAAATAAACCTCAAATGACTATTTGCAAATGAATAATAACTATAGACAGCCTATGTATGTGTTGTAGTCCGTTCCAGCCTAGTATAGTTCTGATATTTGAGATAATTCAAACAGGTAACATGCACATGTAATAAGAGATGTGGGCCAGCATGGAGGGCACATATGAAATATTATGCTCAATAATGGTTTAAAATGTGTAGCATTTAACTAACTATTGCTGTCAATTCTTTTTCAGATGCTAGTATTACTCAGAAAGAGCAAGGCTCATCACAAGGTTAGTGACAATTAGCATCATTGCAATCAATGTATGGTTCAGTGTCTAGTATCCATTTTTACTTACTCTTGTAGTGAAAGTCATGCTTCAGAATGGCTTTCACTACCTGGGATAAAGGGTGTTTGTGAAATCACCACTCTCTCTTATTTGTATTTAAATGTGTTTCATTACTAAACCTTGGAATTGCTATTTTAACTGCCTTTGTCAGTGTCACATTTTTGTTTATTGAAATCCAGGGTAGAATTCCAAGAACATATTGCCATCAGAGGGATTCTCTGGGGAGCTTCAAGAGTGTTATCACAAAAGTGACTTCAGGACATGAAATAGGCACATTATGGAAAAGCTCATTAACAGCTCATTAGCTTGTCTCTGAAGTGAGCACTTCTACCAGCATATCAAACTGCTGTACAGGCACCTGCAAAGACACACATATGCATGTCCTTGCACACACACACACACACACACACACACACACACACACACACACACACACACACACACACATACACACACACATGCACAAAGCTTCACAGTACTTACCTGCTCCACGATTAACAGTCCTGAGTTGCCATGGGCATCATTTTATTATTTCAGCAATTAACATGGTAGAGCTTTTCTTTGACTTGCTCTACAATGCTATTCCATTCCTGGAGAAAGCTCTGGGAAAGAGCCCTTAACTAATTTGCATTAACCGCATCTTTAACTGCCACAAATGCATGATGCTTCCTCCAGCATGACCACTGTGCACTGCAAGTCTTTTTCCCACTGTGACGCTCCAGAAGTTCTTGGAATCACTCCTGCCTAATGCTCTGAGCAGGCAGCTAGAAACAGAACTACACAGTGCATGATGTGTTTCTTTATTGTTTTATTTATTTATTTATTTTCATTATTTTTGTCATCTGGTGCTAACCTTTTCCTTGCTCCCAGGTTCTCTTTTCATTCAGCAGGTGTATTTGACCCACCATGTCCAGGGCTAGTGAGGAGCTCACAACATTTCGTGTTGCATCATACCACTGTCAGGAGTAGGTTTCTTAACTTTTGTTTTCGACCCTAAGTTCCTCTTTCCAACATGTTTACCTATAACATCCAAGGAAGGACAAACAAAGGGGTACACTTGTGCATTATTCCTTCTCCATGATGACTCGGCCAAACACCTCTGTCTTCTAATGGAAATGCCTTGTGAGTATCCAAACTCTCACTGGAGATCTAATTTGAGAAGCACACCTGTGAGTGCTCTCTCCTGGGTCTATATCACGTCGTTGACAGCTTAGGCTGTCAAACACCTAAATGTTGAAACCTAAATGTTGACAACTTAAAATCGTGAACGGCACTTTCCACACATGGGAAAAATGGCTTTGGTCAAAGTAAAAAACAAAAATTTTAACCAGAAATCAGGTGGGGGCCTTCAGCTAACTAAATATACCAACTCTGAGATTGCTCTATGGTTATACACAGGGCAAAATCCCCATAACAGCCAAATGACTTGTTTCCCTGTATGGAAACTGTCGTTCACGATTTTAAGTTGTCGACATTTAGGTGTAGACATTTAGGCATTTGACAACCTAAGTGGGGTGACAATTTAATATAGACCCTCTCTCCCCAGGACAGGTTTGCTCACCCTTCCACACTAGTACCTCAGACACCTGAGCTTCTAATTGGCCATAGCTTGCCTACACCCTAGCCAGACCTCTGTCCTTCTATATCATGGTACTGCCTAATGTATTATGTTTTCCTGAATCATGGGGCTTGTTTGCAAGAGCAAATGAAATGTCCCTACAGCAAAGTTCAAATGATTAACAAAACTATTTGTTTTATTAATCTGTCCATCGTAATTTATGTCCCAAATGAACAACTCAATGTACACTAGCATGGTTTTTGTGGTTTTCTTAATTTACAGTCATAGGGGGGAAGGCAGGCCTCCACTTACTTTGTGCTAGTGGTTCTGCTGGTGCTTTACTTATGGCTAGACCTTTACTGACCTGTGCTATCTACCTGTTAACCGAATACATACTTTCCCCAACTTAGATTTTCCATTCACATTTTCTTTCACTAGATGGTGGATATGATGTTTTAAAAATAAATGCCCTTCTACAGAAAATATTTGTGTGCAAGTCTATTTGGCATATCTAGTACACAATTCTGTATAACATTTTTCTTGGTTAAACAGTCTATTAGTTGTACTCCATCCCTGTATTTAAGAGTTTCAAAGCTGTATTTTATCCAATGGCAGATCATGTATACCCTGGCACTTGGGATGTTTTCAAACCATGAAAACATCAGTCCTCCAACACATACTTTTTTAGACTATGAGTAAATGCATGTGTTCATTTAAATTTACTTTTCTAATTATTTTACATCATACAAGACCACTTAGACTGCTGTCGTTATAATCCAGAGAGGTCCACATTCATCAGTTGTACATACTTCACTGGCTTCACATCAAATGTCCATTTTTGATAAAAATGGCCTAGGTAAAATATTCCAATGTATCTTATACAGATGCACATGTCCTGCAAAGGCAGACTAATTATTGTTTAACATGATCATGACAGCAGAATCAACCATTTTCATCTGTGAGCAGCCTTTTTGCCAAGCAGATGTACTTCTGTTGTTGAGAGTGTATACCTCAGATATCTGTGGTAAAATAAATAAAAAATAATTATGGACACACTAATTTATTTCAGTATGTTTCACACAAGCACAGAATATCCCAAGTATTCTTACTTATTTCACAAAAATGCACACCAGTCCTACAAAGTCAAACTATTTAAACAAAGCAAACAACAGGGTAAGCTGTGATCATTCACAGGCACCACCACACCACCCAACAGTCAAAGGCACTCTGCTGTGTACATCTCATCTGAGTGTGATTGCAAAATAATACTGTTCAACTCCTTAGTACAAGAATCAGGGAATCAGGGATAAATACAAAAAATAATCAAGGGCAAATGCCCAGAATCAGGGAATGGTTTAAAATATTGCTCTTATTTGCTTAGAAACCTGCTAGAATAGCATTTTATACATTAATATGCATTTTCAAAAATATATGAATTCTGAAACTGAAATTCCTATTATTATTCTGTGAATGTAATCCTCAGTGATTTTCCAGACAACCACAAGTTGTATGTGAAACAATGTTAAAATATAAGTCAAAATCAGGGACATTTGGCAAAATCAGGAACAAATGAGAACTAATTTCAACTTGTTTATCATCAACAGTAACCACAAATATTCCAACCTATTTATTTATTTATTTATTACATTTCTTAACCAGAAAAGTCTGACTGGACTAGGAGCCCATTTTCAGCGGAGGCTCAGGAAGAAAAGCTCCAAAAAAACAGTAAAATATATTCTTTTGAATATAAACAACATTATTTCATTTACAGTAATTATATGAAATTAAAAACACTCATATTGTACAAAACTTAAGTACAGGCTAGTAAAAAATATGGTGTATACAAACTGCATGTTACACAAAAATAGCATTGCTAGGCCAGATGTTTGACAGTCCTGCAGGATGGAATTATGTCTATAGTAACATAACAATGATGCCAAAAACACCATTAGAAAGGGGGGGTTAATAAGAAAGAACATTTAGACAGAAGGAATCAGGGAGAAGCTGTAGCAGTGGGAAGGGGTGGGATGAGCATAAGTGGATTTAACCAGGGGTCAGACAGGAGCAGAGTCAGTTATTGGCTAGGTAGTTGGCTATTGCACCCAAATGCACACAATTCTTACAAAACCAGATGGTTTCATGAGTAAGCAACAACAGGATAAGTTACTTTTATCCACAGCCACATCCCACCTCCCCTCTGTTATAGCCATTTTATGTAAAGCATATTTAACTGCATTAAAAGTAATAACTGTCAATCTCTTATTTCAAGAGTCAGGAACAAAAACGAAACAAAATGATCGATAAAGGTATCAAATCAGGGACACGTTTTAAATATTGGACTTACATACTTAGAATGTTGCTAGAAAACAACTTTTGCATTATCATGTAGTTTCCAAGTGATATCAAGTCTGAAACTTAAACATCTATCATTATTTAAATACCAAAGTCCTCACTAATTTGTTGAGGAACAGATTAAACATATGATGCAAATCACAGACTTTCGGAAAAATCAGGGAAAGTTGAGAGGTACGTTTCCTCAGGAAATAAATGACATAATTCGGAGGCTGGTAGCATGTGGCTGACATTTGCAAATGGATGCAGGAATATGAGAATTGACACCTTGAGGCAGCTAGATTGCTTTAAAAAAGAATGAAGGAGCTCCACTCAGCAAAAATTTACCTTTAGCTAGCTCAGCTTGCACCCTACATGAGTGAGACCTCCAGCTGGTGCAGCTGCCTTACAAGTTGTGTACCAAAAAAAGGCTTCATACCATGAAAAAACACTACAGTTGCATCACATTCGATATATGCATTAAGGAAGATTCAGTTACATGGCCTATGTGCAGCAGCTCAATATGGTTTATTGTAACTTGAAGTAAAGGAAGTAAGATAAAACACAAAGATGAGCACTTTCATCATTGGCATTATAAGACTTCATCAGATGTTTAGAAATTGTCATGTGATACTTTTCAACCCTTTTAGTCACATGATCACTTCAAAACTTTATAGAAAATTTGTATCTAATTGTTTATCCTTGCACAGGTCTGTGAGTCTGCATAACTTAACCAATTCACGTCTCCCACCCAGGTTACTGAATTGTAACTTCAAATGTAAATGCTATACACCTGTAAACAAGGTAAACACTTATATAACATTCTTAGTCATGAAAAATGAATTAAAGTAAATTAACTAAAAATATTTTTATAACTATACAAGTTAACCATTCATTGAATGTGCACCTTTACAATTTTTTATTTCTTATAGGATCACAGAATCATAGGAGGTTACTAGGCTAATGACCCTAGCCAAGTTTTACCCTTATTTCCACAATCAGCACCTATCACCCCTATTCATGAGGGACGTAGGGTGAACTTACTGTTACCCATCCAATTGTCCAAATTGCATTTGAAGAGGGCTAATGAGGTGCTCAGCTTGACATGAAGTGGGAGTCTGCTCCAAAGATATGGAAACATCGGAGAGACAAATCTGTCCCTCCAGTAACTCTATTAATATCATATAGATTAGAATGAGTAACCTGCATACAATTTGACTTACAGATATGCAGCATTTCAAATAAAGCAAGGTCAGAGATTGCCTCATATGCAAGGCAGAGATCACCCCGGAGCAATCTGTATGAAAGAGAATAAAGTGACAGTGATTTCAGACAATTCTCATAGGACAATGGTGAAGACCTTAAATTTTCCTTGTGAGGAACCTTTGTGGTCTATCCAGTTGCTGCAGGTACTTGGAAAGGTAAATACCAAAAGGAACATTGTACTGTCAATTACTGGCCTGATAAGGGAAGAGTACAGGGAGGTTATGATTTGTTTTTTTCTGGAGACAATGTCCTTACTTATGAGATGAGCAATATAGAATGCTCTTCTTACCACTGTGGAGACATGATGGTCAAAGGTAAGGTTGCTGCAACCTGTGTGCCTGGGTCTCTCACCACTGAGTGCGTACTTAAGGTATTGCCATTGAAGTGGTAGTTAGCAATAACATCACTTTTACTGAAAGGAATGATAACACCTTTTTTGCATTGAATTTAAGACCATGACTTTGGCACCAATCATTTGTCTGTGTAAAACCCGCTTGTAGGATGTTGACATCATTTGGAAATTCTATGACCATTCCCAGTTTGTAGACATGTTGATTTATTTAAATGTTAGTGACAGTAATTATTTTTTGTAAATGTATTACTGTATTATAATAGTTGGGAGAGTTATATTAGTAATTATTGCTATCTTGTTATGGGGGAGACCAGTGCTATGTAAAAGTGATGTAATTTAGTTTGTTAGTTGGGGTGGGTAATAAGGCTTATGGATATGGCTAGTTTAAAAGAAATTTAGACATAGAAGGGATGGGTTGGAAATGGGAGTAGGGTAGGGGAGCTGAGTGAGCCCGAGCTCAGCAAAGGCAAATAGAGTGGGTAGAGTCAGACCATGGCATGCACTAAAAGAAAGATTATCAGCTACCCATGTTTGTTTTAGCACAGTTAACTTGTTTTCAAATTCAAAAGCACTTTATTTAAAAGTAAGGATTATTTCACTTGCTGGTGATAGTCAGTTTCTCTAGCCTTTTTTCCAGAAGCTGCATTACATGAGTGTGATATTTTCTATGTGCTACTTGTATCAATGACTAAATATAGGTTTATTAGGTTAGGTAGTGGTCAGGAAAACTTGCTTGAGCTACTGACCCAGGCAAAGTGCTCACTACATACACTCTAAGCCTATTAGAGATTTCTCTAGTTTAGTTAAAATAAAACTCAATTAAAGACTGGCCTACACTATTTTCAGGTGGTTCTACTTCTTGCCCAAGTATCTGTGAGGTCCCAGACACTTGTTTGGAGTATGTGTTTTAGGGTAACTTAAGTGATTCAGAGGTGACAGAAATAAAAATGTTGAAACAATAACACATATTTGGTGTGTACAAATTTGAAGGATATTGCTAAAATAGAAAGGTTTTAAAGATTTTTAACCATTAAAATTAAGTGCATTAAATTACCATTAAAATTAAGTGCACTGAATCATTCAACTCTCCCCACAGATAAGCACAACTCTCCTCTTATTCAGTTCATAGGTTCACAGGTTCATAGATTAGTACTAGGCTAACTGCCCTTGTGGTCCATTTTAGGTCTAGCCAATTACCCCATGTGAAAATCAAATCCTGCACCTTATGATTGTAAGGCAAACACCTTAACTACCTACCAGCCTACCAGCTGCTTTGAGGTCACTTTTTGTCTCATTTTTCAATCCATGAAAGACACGTGAAATCTTATTTCTTTGCAAAATCGGGCTCGACAAATGCACTTAGGGACCTAAATTGATGCCAAATAAAAAATAGACTATGTTGGATATAGTTCTAGCTGAATGTGTTCCCTGTGTATGGAAGAAGTTACCATTATAGATGAAACAATGTACTACTCTGGATACTTTCTGGGCTAATCTTGATGACTAGATGGGTTATACCAGGGATATCATGTAAATCTACTCAGTTTGGGAAGTAAGCACCTTTAATTACTTGTGAAGGGTGTCAAGAACTTTTAAGTTTGCCTGCGTTAAAGTGTATATAGGCAGACATCTTATAACTTCTTTAATCATGTGCTTAATATTGTTCCTATGTTTTTATATTCCTGTTCTCTGGGTTAAATATAAATTACATTTGTTGTAATTAACATGTACATGTTGCTACATGTGTTTTTATTTCACTTCACCAGCAATATTTGATTATCTTTCTATCATCTATCTATCTATCTATCTATCTATCTATCTATCTATCTATCTATCTATCTATCCCTCTCTCTCTCTCTCTCTCTCTCTCTCTATTTATTTATTGGTGCTGCGGTAGCATTGTCATCTCACAGTAAGACGCTGTCCAGTTTGATTCTCAATTAGAGCGTCTTCTGCGTGGAGACATACATGAATGGGCGTACCTTCATTGAAGATTGTGCGTCAGGGCTGGCAACTCGGCACGTAAGAATCAACTGCCAATCATTAGCGGACCAGAGTTCGCTGTGGCGACTCCTAACTGGGAAAAGCAGAAAGACACAACAAAAGAGAAGCCCTCCTATTCTGTACTTGATGTTCCTTTTTCCCATTTTCCGTCCTCTCAAAGAATATATCAGCAATGAAATTAATGAAGCCACAAATTACTCCTAAATGGAGCAAGCAAATGTTACACCTGCAAGCAGTGACATTTCAACAACTGTGATACAAGCAACCTCATACTGAGTAATGGAATTAAAAATAGTAAATCAAGACAATGAATATGTGAGAACTTCCCTGGCTACATGCTTTGTAAATAAATAAATTCATAAATACATTAATAATTAAACAAGTAAATAAATAAATGTCAAGTGACTATTTGCAAATAACTAATAACTATACACAGCCTATGTATGTGTTGTAGTCCATTCCAGCCTAGTATAGTTCTGATATTTGAGATAATTCACACTGGTAACATGCACATGTAATAAGATAAGTTGGCCTGCATGGAGGGCACATATGCAATGTTATGCTTAATAATGATTTAAATGTGCAGCAGTTAACTAACTATTTCTGTCAATTCTTTTTCAGATGCTAATAGTACTCGAGAGGAGCAAGGTTCATCACAAGGTTTGTGGCAATTAGCATAATTGCAATCAATGTATGGTTCATTGTCTAGTACCCATTTTCGCTTACTCTTGTAGTGAAAGTCATGCCTCAGAATGGCTTTCACTACCTGGGATAAAGGGTGTTTGTGAACTCACCACACTCTCTTATTTGTATTTAAATGTGTTTCATTACTAAACCTTGGAATTGCTACTTTAACTGCCTTTGTCAATGTCACAAATTTGTTCTTGAAATCCAGGGTAGAATTCCGAGAAAATATTACCATCAAAGGGATTTTTTTAGGAGCTTCAAGAGTGTTATCACAAAAGTGACTTCAGGACATGAAATAGGCACATTATGCAAACGCTCACTAACAGCTCATTAGCTTGTCTCTGAAGTGAACACTTCTACCAGCACACCCAACTGCTGTACAGGCACCTGTAAATACACACATATGCATGCCCGTGCGCACACACACACACACACACACACACACACACACACACACACACACACACACATGAACATAGCTTCACAGTACTTACCTGCTGCAGCATTAGCAGTCCTGAGTTGCCATATGCATCATTTTATTATTTCAACAAATAACATGGTAGTGTTTTTCATTGACTTGCTCTACAATGCTATTTCATTCCTGGAGAAAGCTCTGGGAAAGAGCACTTAACTAATTTGCATTAGCCACATCTTTAATTGCCAAAAATGCATGCTGCATCCTCCAGCATGACCACTGTGCACTGCAAGTCTTTTTCCCACTGTGGCACTCCAGCAGGTCTTGGAATCACTCCTGTCTAATGCTCTGAGCAGTCCACTAGAAACAGAATTACACAGTGCATGATGTGTTTATTTATTTATTTATTTATTTATTTATTTATTTATTTATTATCATTATTTTGTCATCTTGTGCTAACCATTTCCTTGCCCCCAGGTTCTCTTCTCATTCAGCAGGTGTATTTGACCCACTTTAGCCTTCCTTCTATGTCCAGGGCCAGTGAGCATCTCACAACGTTTGGTGTTGTATCATACGACTGCCAGGAGTAGGTTTCTTAACTTTTTTTCATCCCTACGTTCCCCTTTCCAGCATGTTCACCTATAATATCCTAGGAAGGACAAACAAAGGGGTACTTTACTGCATCATTCCTTCTCCATGATGACTCAGCCAACTTCTCTGTTTTTTAGTGGAAATGCCTTGTGAGTATCCCAACTCTCACTGGAGATCTAATTTGAGAAGCACACCAGTGAGTGCTCTCTCCCCAGGTCAGGTTTGGTCACCCTTCCACATCAGCACCTCAGATACCTGAGCTTCTAATTGGCCCTAGCTTGCCTGCACCATAGTCAGAGCTCTGTCCTTCTATATCATGGTAGTGTCTAATGCATTATGTTTTCCTGAATCCTGGGGCTTGTGTGCAAGAGCAAATGAAATGTTCCTGCAGCAATGTTCAAAAGGTTAACAAAACTATTTGTTTTATTAACCTGTTCATCATAGTTTATTTCCAAAACAAACAACTCAATGTACAATAGCATGATTTTTGTGGTTTTCTTAATTTACAGTCATGGGGGGGAGCAGGAATCCACTTACTTTGTGCTAGTGGTTCTGCTGGTGCTTTACTTATTATGCCTTGACCTTTACTGACCTGTGCTATCTACCTGTTAACAGAATAAATACTTTTCCCCAACTTAAATTTTCCATTCACATTTTCTTTGACTAGATGGTGGATAGGATGTTTTAAATATAAATGCCCTCAACAGAAAATATTTATGTGCAAGTCTATCTGTCATATCTGGTAAATAATTCTGTATAACATTTTCCTTGGTTAAACAGTCTATTAGTTGTATTCCATCCCTGTATTTAAAAGAGTTTCAAAGCTGTATTTTATTCAATGGCATACTATGTGTACCCTGACCCTTGGGATGTTGTCAAACCATGAAAACTTCAATCCCCCAACACATACTTTTTTAGACAATGAGTAAATGCATTTCTTCATTTAAATGTACTTTTCTAATTACATACAAGACCAACTAGGATGCTGTCATTATAATTCAGAGAGGTCCACATTCATCAGTTGTACATACTTCATTGGTTTCACCTCAAATGTCCATTTTTGATAAAAATGGCCTTGGTAAAGTATTCCAACTTATTTTACACAGATGCACACTAGTCCTGCAAAGGCAGACGATTGTTTAACTTGATCATGACAGCAGATTCAACCATTTTAATTTGTGAGCAGCCTTTTTACCAAGCAATTGTAGTTCTGTTGTTGAGAGTATATACCTCAGATATCTGTGGTAAAATAAATAAATAAATAAATAAATATGGACTCCCTAATTTATTTCAGTTTGTTTCACACAAACACAGACTAGCCCAAGTACTCGTACTTATTTCACACAAATGCACACCAGTCCTACAAAGTCAAACTATTTAAACAAAGCAAACAACAGGGTAAGTTGTGTTCATTCACAGACACCCCCACACCACCCAGCAGTTACAGGCACTCTTCTGTGTACATCTCATCTGAGTGTGATTGCAAAATAATACTGTTCAACTCCTTAGTACAAGAATCAGTGACAAAGACAAAAAATAATCAGGGACAAATGCCCAGAATCAGGGAATGATTTAAAATATTGCTCTTATATGCTTAAAAAGCTGCTAGAATAGCATTTTATACATTAATATGCATTTTCTAGATTATATGTATTCTGAAACTAAAATGCCTGCTATTATTTTGTGAGTGTAATCCTTGGTGATTTTGTGAAACAATGTTAAAATATGGTCAAAATAACTGAAGTTACCACAAGTAAACACTCTGTACTGAGCAGGTAACAAGTAAAGCAAAAAGTCATAAAAATAACAGTTGCTCAGGATGGGCTTCAAGCCAAAGTCACCAAGTTACATGTAGGTCTATTCAGACCAGATGATGCAGCTTAAAATTGGTTGTTCAAATAGCAAATATGAGTCTGTTCAGACCAAAGAATGCAGCAAGCAACTAGATACGTCTCTTCAGACCTTACACATATCCAAGTGCAAAAATGGAAAATAGCTTATATAATAAAAATAATTTTATTGACGGATAGGTAAGCGCTTTCGCTAAAATAGCTTTATCAAACCATTACAGGCACTATAAATGAGAAACACCTTATATATGAAACCAAGACACCATTAAAATGACATCATAAACTAGCAATAAAGCAATTAAGATAAATAAGCAAAAGTTCAATCAGAAAAATTAATATTTAAAAAGGCATTAAAATACTATCACATAATAAGTGGATAAATGCAGTAAAGCAAATTAGAAATATGCTACTTCATATGCATAATTAAGCAATGTTCAAAAATTATATAATATAAAAAATAAGTATATAGATAAATATAACTCAGTGGAAAAATGTATATATACATCTACATAATAGATATGTCTGAATAACAAAAACGCAGTGATGAGTGTTTCATAATCGGCATTGCTTAACGGTTGTTCGTGGCTTATAGCTGTGGATTCAAAGCAGAGCAACGGATTGACGTCACCTTTTACACATTCCAGGTACCTGGATTGTGAATTTTTAACTCTTTCAGCCTTGCTAGGGTTGTAAGGTAGTTCAATAGAGTTATTGGCTCGATCTGCCATAATTTTGTTGTGGTGGGTATAGCACAACAACAATATAGTCAAAATAACTGAAGTTACCACAAGTAAAAACTCCGTACTGAGCAGGTAACAAGTAAAGCAAAAAGTCATAAAAATAACAGTTGCTTAGGACGGGCTTCGAGTCAAAGTCACCAAGTTACATGTAGGTCTATTCAGACCAGATGATGCAGCTTAAAATTGGTTGTTCAAATAGCAAATATGAGTCAGTTCAGACCAAAGAATGCAGCAAGCAACTAGATACGTCTCTTCAGACCTTACACATACCCTAGTGCAAAAATGGAAAATAGCTTATATAATAAAAATAATTTTATTGACGGATAGGTAAGTGCTTTCGCTAAAATAGCTTTATCAAACCATTACAGGCACTATAAATGAGAAACACCTTATATATGAAACCAAGACACCATTAAAATGACATCATAAACTAGCAATAAAGCAATTAAGATAAATAAGCAAAAGTTCAATCAGAAAAATTAATATTTAAAAAGGCATTAAAATACTATCACATAATAAGTGGATAAATGCAGTAAAGCAAATTAGAAATATGCTACTTCATATGCATAATTAAGCAATGTTCAAAAATTATATAATATAAAAAATAAGTATATAGATAAATATAACTCAATGGAAAAATGTATATATACATCTACATAATAGATATGTCTGAATAATAAAAACGCAGTGATGAGTGTTTCATAATTGGCATTGCTTAACGGTTGTTCGTGGCTTATAGCTGTGGATTCAAAGCAGAGCAACGGATTGACGTCACCTTTTACGCATTCCAGGTACCTGGATTGTGAATCTTTAACTCTTTCAGCCTTGCTAGGGTTGTAAGGTAGTTCAATAGAGTTATTGGCTCGATCTACCATAATTTTGTTGTGGTGGGTATAGCACAACAACAATATAGTCAAAATAACTGAAGTTACCACAAGTAAAAACTCCGTACTGAGCAGGTAACAAGTAAAGCAAAAAGTCATAAAAATAACAGTTGCTTAGGACGGACTTCGAGCCAAAGTCACCAAGTTACATGTAGGTCTATTCAGACCAGATGATGCAGCTTAAAATTGGTTGTTCAAATAGCAAATATGAGTCAGTTCAGACCAAAGAATGCAGCAAGCAACTAGATACGTCTCTTCAGACCTTACACATACCCTAGTGCAAAAATGGAAAATAGCTTATATAATAAAAATAATTTTATTGACAGATAGGTAAGCACTTTCACTAAAACAGCTTTATCAAACCATTACAGGCACTATAAATGAGAAACACCTTGTATATGAAACCAAGACACCATTAAAATGACATCATAAACTAGCAATAAAGCAGTTAAGATAAATAAGCAAAAGTTCAATCAGAACAATTAATATTTAAAAAGGCATTAAAATACTATTACATAATAAGTGGATAAATGCAGTAAAGCAAATTAGAAATATGCTACTTCATATGCATAATTAAGCAATGAATATATGTATATGTAACTTGGTGACTTTGGCTCGAAGCCCGTCCTGAGCAATTGTTATTTTTATGACTGAATGTTAAAATATGAGTCAAAGTCAGTGACATTTGGCAAAATCAGGAACAAATGAAAGCTAATTTCAACTTGTTTAACATCAACAATAACCACAAATATTCTAACCTATTTTATTTATTTATTTATTTATTTATTACATTTGTTAACCAGGAAAGTCCGACTGGGCTAGGAGCCCATTTTCAGCAGAGGCTTGGGGGAAAAAAGCTAAAAAAAAAGGTAGAGTATATTCTTTTGAATATAAACAACAGTATTCAGTTTAGAGTAATTATATGAAATTAAAAACAATCATATTGCACAAAACCTAAGTACAGGCTAGTAAAAAATATGGTGTATACAAACTGCATTTTACACAAAATTGCATTGCTAGGCAAGATGTTTGACAGTCCTGCAGGATGGAATTATGTCTATAGTAACATAACAATGATGCCAAAAACACCATTAGAAAGGGGGGGTTAATAAGAAAGAACATTTAGATAGAAGGAATCAGGGAGAAGCTGTAGCAGTGGGAAGGGGTGGGATGAGCATAAGTGGATTTAACCAGGGGTCAGACAGGAGCAGAGTCAGTTATTGGCTAGGTAGTTGGCTATTGCACCCAAATGCACACAATTCTTACAAAACCAGATGGTTTCATGAGTAAGCAACAACAGGATAAGTTACTTTTATTCACAGCCACATCCCAACTCTCTGTTATAGCCTTTTTTGTAATGTACAGCTTATTTGACTGCAGTAAAACTAATAAATGTCAATCTCTTATTTCAAGAGTCAGGATCAAAAACGACATTATGATGGATAAAGGTATCATATCAGGGACACATTTTATATATTGGTCTTACATACTTAGAATGTTGTTAGAAAACAAATTTTGCATTATCATGTAGTTTCTAAGTGATATAAAACTTGAAACATGAACATATATCATTATTTAAAGACCAAAGTCCTCACTAGTTTGTTAAGGAACAGACTAAACATGTGAGGCAAATCAGAGACTTTCTGAAACATCAGGGAAAGTTGAGAGGTAGGTTTCCTCAGGAAATAAATGACATCATCCAGAGACTGGTAGCATGTGGCTAACTTTCTCAAATGGATGCAGGAATATGAGAACTGACTGAGACAGCTAGATTGTTTTCATAGAGAATGAAGGAGCTCCACTCAGCAAAAAATGTTTCTATAGCTAGCTCAGTTTGCACCCTACATGAGTGAGACCTACAGCTGGTAGGGTCTATATTAGATCACCGAATGCTTAGGTAAGTGAACGGTGATTAAGCGACCCCATGTAAGTGAAAGCTTACAAAACCGAACTGTCAGAAGAGCGATTTTTTTCCAAGGGAAAAAAAAATCGCTGTTCCAACAAAAAAAAAAAGAAAGAAAGAAAACATTTTAAAATATAACATTAAGTGGAGGGCTTCGCACCCTACACCCCAAATGTGGAGGGCTGTGCCTCCCACACCCCCTCTACTTAAATATACCATCTCTGAGACTGCACTACAGTGCTGAAAATGGCAAACTACTGAAGCAGCCAAGCAAATTCATTCCCAGGGAATGAATTTGCTTACATGCCGCTTCGATATTTTGCCGTTTCAGTGTTTTCAGTTCAACCAAGATGCATTTGGAAACATGCGTCTTTGGTCTGCTGATAGGAACACCAGCTGGTGTATCCCCCACAAGTTATGTACCCAAAAAATGGCTTCATACCATGAAAAAACTCTACATTTGCATCACATTCTATATATGCATCAAGGAAGATTCAGTCAAATGGTTTGGTGCAACAGCTCAATATGGTTCATTGTAACTTGAATAAAGGAAGTAAGATAAAACACAAAGATAAGCACTTTTTTCATTAACATTATAAGACTTCATCAGATGTTTAAAAATTGTCATGTGATACTTTTCTACACTTCTAGTCACATGTTCATTGCAAAAATTTAAAGAAAAACTATCCCCGAGATTCAAGAAGCTCGGCGCAAGGACGGTTTTAGCCTTGCGCCAAATGTCCTCACTACAGATGATGCAGCAGCACCATATAAATATGTATGAGGGCGCGCTGCAACACCCTCGATGTGCACAGGAAATGTGTGCGAGTGCAGGGGGTGTGTACAAGTGCTCTACGGAGGCGTAAATATGCCCCAACACTTGCAAAACCTACTATGCCTTCTAGTAGAGCCTGCCCTTAATAGTAAGTCAGTAATTCTGTGTCCGTGGACACCGAAATGTATGCTAAGCATACAAGAGTGTCCACGAACAGTGAAATCAAATCGAAGTAGTAAACACACAAGCACGTAGTGGAATATTGAGCCCTGTCCCTACAACTTTCACAATTAGATTCCCTGTGTCCCTATTATACATTTGAATTGCTGCAATATCGAAGGTGTAAGCAAAGTGCAGCGTCTTTGCACATTGCTGCCCTCCGCCGAGCGTAGCTTACACATCATATTCATTCAAATAGATAAAAACATGCAGAATCAATGTAAATGTCAATAGTGTAGTGTTTAGAGCATCCACCTAACAAACAGGCATTCACGGTTCGAGCCCAACAATAGCACATATCATTTTCCATGTGGAATGAATGTCGTTTTGCCATAAATCCGACATAAGAGTATCGCATGAGAAATTTAACTTAAATATCATTCAAGCAAAGTGGCACTGTCATAATGAATAAGGTGAGTACACTTGTGTGGGTCTAAGCAGTGCCCAGCATAGGAAATGTATAAACGTATATACAGATATATAATATATATATATATATATATATCTATGAAGAAAGAACGATGTAACAATAAAACATAGAAAAGGAATGAGAAGGGAATCAACAGCAACCTCAGTATTATATTGCGCTGTCAGCGTATGTCATATCAAGCTGGGCAGGAGTGAGCAAAGCTCTTCTACTCACACCACAGGCAGGATATTACCAGTGGGAGTAACATTGTTGATTTGCTAAGTCTACTTTACACACAGAGGGTAATCCCTGATGGGACTACCAAAAAATTGACAGACCATTTGGCCATCCGACCATTACACATGCAAGGGCAGGTATGTTCATGGACTAAATGGTGGGAGAGCCTGAGAATATATGGGTTGGGACAACATATGTGTAGGGCCCCTAATACTCGGGAGAGGGCAATGTGTATAGGTGTGTCATGGCTGCAATAACAAGTAGACAATGGATGGTATGCGTGTATGTTGAACACAGGTGAGGTGGAGGAACTATGGGTATGAAATTATGGAACCAGGCATGCCAGGGTTGGATGCGCTGGTTCTAATTGGACTGCCCCATGGAGGTCAGTGAGTTTGTTATAAGTATATATGCATACACACATGCAGACATCAATATGTAGAAGTACATTCTATATAACACATTAATTCCATTTGCAGACATAAATAACATGAATGTGCCCTTACAAACCTCGACAGTAGATAGAATAATAGGTTGTGCAGAAGAGGGACAGGATGAAACTCCTAAAATGCATAAGTGTGTACAATGTCCAAAGTCAGTGCTGTGCTGAAAAAAATCAAATGTGAGGACTTCCCACACATGGAATCATTCCTGTGGTCTGCCTCCTACAGCAATGCCAATTACTAAACCAGTCTATTTGTAAAAGAAACATGCCAAACATGTACATAATTAGGGTGTCATGTGTAACGTGTGTGTTTCCACATAGTCATACATATTAATTTATTGTAGTGTCATGTTAATGGGAGTAAGGATGTAATGAAGTATAGAGTCTAATCGTGACATAAACACATGTGTGTCCCATGTGGGACAACCCAAAAATTGCGATTAGTATTCTTTTGGTCGCTCATGTCACCAATGTTTGTGGACTAAACGTTTAAGAGTTCTGAGGATACGTGGAGTGAGTCAACCGATGGGATGGGTCTATAGGAGTAGGGAGTGGCCAGTGTGTAGTGGTGTGGATACACCGCAAATCCAACTGGAGAATGGATGACTGCAGTGTTCGGGAGGTGTTGGGGTGTGTGTTTGGGGAACCAGGATCCATGGGTATATGGGTACATATGCAAATGAAGCAGCACAGCAATAGTGTATTGGTTAGAGTGACCACCTAATGAACAGACATTCCCGTACTGAATCCCACTGCATCAGATACCATTTACCATTGGTAATCTGTACAAGAACATATTGTGACATCTGTCCACTGTATAACCTGCAAACTATCAATTAAACGTTAACTGGAGCGAAGTGTCAGTGTCATAATGAATAAGGCACTAGCAAGCAGGTTCAAGCATATATAAACACCAGTAAGCATGTGTAAGTGCGTTTGCACAGGGTATGCATTGCTTTACAGACACACACACACACACACACACACACACACACACACACACACACACACACACACACACACACAAACACACACACACACACACACATATATCACAAGATCCTACTACCAAACTACTAGGCATTACCATTGACAACAACCTTAACTTCGATACCCATATAAGTATCACATTGAAAACTATTAACAAAAAATAGGCTCTCTTTACAGAATCAAACCTTTCCTCACTCCAGAATCTAGAACAACTATAGCCCACTCCCACCTTATCTCACCCCTTCTCTGTGCCTCTCCCATATTTACTAACTTATCAAAAAAGAATATCTTGAAATTAGAAAACTCCTACCACAACATAGCCAGATTTGCCACAGGCAACCCTTACAGAACCCACCACTGTACTAATCTAAAACAACTAGGCTGGCTTGAATTTCAACAGCAACTAAAACTTAATCAACTAGGCATAGCCCATCAAAATCTTTATCAACCTAACAAAACACCTATACTATCTACTCTTACTCACCCCTACCATAACCTAAAGTCCCTAAGATCTGCACACAAACTTCTTGTAAATACTGACAAAGCAAACAACAAGGCCGGAGATTCCCTTTTCTCTAACACTGTTGGTAAAGATTGGAACTTGCTTCCCTCTGAACTTTCTACTATTCCCTCAAAACCTCTCTTCAAAAAAAAACTCAGGCTCTACCTTAAAACACAATGGCTCTGCCCCTGTACAAATCCTGACCAACTTTATTTTCTTGACCCCTGACTAAACCCCTCATCTTTAGAACCCAAAATCTATTCATTTTTTGCATTCACAGATTTTACATCTCCTTCTAATTATCTATAAAAAAAAATATTATTTATTTTTGTTTGTTGTTTTCTCTAGCTACTGTATGTTTATATGTTACTACTATGCTACAATTTATAATGTTTGAATCTATCTTGTTACTTTATGCATTTGGCAAGATTTTCTATTATTTTTCTATTATTTTTCACTTTAATGTTCAAGTTTGGAGCTTATCTCCCCGGTCCTCCACTGAAAATGGACATATATCCAGCTGGACTAGCCCGGTCAACAAATGTAAAATAAAATAAAATAAATAAATAAATTATACATATGTATCTATATATATATATATATATATCTAAATAAATATATATATATCTATGTAAATATATATGTATATATATATTTATATATATGTGTGTGTATATATATATATATATATATATATATATATATAGTTGCAGACATATACAACACGTATATATATATATATATATATATAGATATATATACACACACAGTAGTAATTAATACTGAGCTAGTAGAAAGGAAATAAAAACTCAGACACTGAATAGATGATTAAGCTTTCGCTCTTATTCAGGTGGAAGAGCTTCATCAGAATAACCTATAGTCAACAATACTTACATTATATGTAACTAGAGTCACATGTAAACAAAAAAACAATGAACTACTTATAACTTATTAGTACAGTAACCAATAGTACAACCAGACAATATTTAAACTGTGCCAATCATCTAAACACAATAACCATGAACATACATATGAATGACAGGGGCATGAATATTAAATAAACACTCCCTTGTGTTAGCTAATCATTGAACAAATGTACAGTGTGCACACTAAATATGGATGTAGGAGAAATGAATATTCATATAACTGTACAAGTGGTGACTAACAAGTGTGTCAAAGGCCATGGATGGCTGCAAACACATTTTGTAGAAAGAAAGCAACTGTCAAAATAGAACAACTGTCAAAATAGAATTAAATCTTCCATTTTAAAGCGCATTTAATATTAACACTTTCATTCAGACCAGGGTATGTTTCAGAATTAAGCAGTAATTGCCATTTAAGTTCTCTTAGTTCTAAATATAATTCCCAATCTCCAAAAAAACAGTTAACTTGTTCTAATACTATGAAGTAAAATGTACTAAAAGAAGTACAAAAAATGCTGTTTAGCAAGGGCATTATTATAGCAATAACCCACGCCTGGGTGTGGGTAATGCTGGATTTACCCACGGTTGGCGTGGTTTGGTCCCGAGGCGGCCCGAGGACCAAACAGCCAACCGTGGTAAATACAGCATTACCCACACCCAGAAGTGGTTATTGCTATTATATTATGACATTATTTAAGAAAAGAAACTATTACTTTTCTTAAATAATGGCATAGTATAATGCCTGTTTACTGCCCTCCCGGATGTCTGGCATCTGGTAGTTCTGATGTACCGCGGCACCTGCGCAGTACATCAGAGTTGATAAAGCAACGGAGAAAGCAAGATCTCCGTTGCTTTTTTTTTTTTTTTTACTGTTTCGCTATGTTAAATGGGTTTAACATAGCGAGACAGCTTTAAAATAAGCAACGGAGATCTCCGTTGCTTATTTTAAAGCTGTCTCGCTATGTTAAACCCATTTAACATAGCGAGACAGTGTTTTAAAAGTAGAGTTATAGTAATGGAAAATTCCTGGCAACCGGACCTTTTTCCATTAGTATAACTCGATTTACAATGTGCACGCTGGCCAATCAGCGTGCACGTTTTGGGGGGGTCATGGTATAATTAAGTTCTTTGCCCTGATGGCTCCTAGATGCTCCTTAATTCTATCTGAAAGTTTTCTTGTAGTTTTACCTACATAAAATGCTTTACAAGATGCACAAATACCTGCATATACTACTGCTGTAGAATGGCAGAAGAAATATTTTGAGAACTTAATAGTATAATTACAATGTGTGAATGTGTATTGAGATCCTGTGAAAATGTTAGGGCATACCACACATTTATTACATGAATGCATCCCATTTTGAGAGTTGGAAGTAGAAGTAGAATTAATAAGAAAAGGTAAATCTCTGTTTTCTAAACTCATTCTTATGGTTTTGGTTCTTTTAAATGAAAAGGTAGGTGCAGTGCCAATAGCAGCTGCATAGCTCTCAACCTTCCATCTCCAAAATGAGTAACACTCATCTTCATAATGTGGAACAAATGGGCAAAATGTGGAACACATACTAATGGCTTACTAACAACTTCAACTAGGAAATTCATAGGATGGTTAAAATATACTCATTTTACTCATAAAGAAGATCCTTTAATGAATTAATATGATTAATTTCTATTTACCATGGATTTCACTTAAAAAAATGCCTAACACTGAATGTGTGACAGATTCTTTCAATGTGGAACTTTGAGTAACTTCGAGGAACATGAACTTTTTAAGACCCCAAATGAGGTACGTTCCTCGTAATGAGGTACACTTGAGAGGTATGAGCAGCTGACATAAATTGTGATTCAGTTAATAAATCCCAGTTATTCGTGATGACATTTCTAATTTGTGACATGTCCCTAGAGATGGGTAATGGGAAACTAAGGGTTCTGTTAATGTTACTTGGTTTTGAAGTATTAGGTATAAAACCATGTAGTAAAATTGGTAAATATTTAGTGTTTCTGTCATTAGAGATCTCGTTACATATATTGTTAATAAGAGATGGAGGGTAGGGAGTGTTTATTTAATATTCATGCCCCTGTCATTCATATGTATGTTCATGGTTATTGTGTTTAGATGATTGGCACAGTTTAAATATTGTCTGGTTGTACTATTGGTTACTGTACTAATAAGTTATAAGTAGTTCATTGTTTTTTTGTTTACATGTGACTCTAGTTACATATAATGTAAATATTGTTGACTATAGGTTATTCTGATGAAGCTCTTCCACCTGAATAAGAGCGACTAAAGCTAATCATCTATTCAGTGTCTGAGATTTATTTCCTTTCTACTAGCTCAGTATTAATTAC
>NC_056726.1:1411440219-1411525023 GCF_019279795.1 Protopterus annectens
CCCCGCATGTATTGGTACTTTTGGCATCCAGGAACTTGGCCTCCTGCGTTCGGGGGAAGTAAATGTGCTCATTGGCATGTGGTAACATGGCATCCAGGAACTGGTGTAGTACCCTGGATGCTGATGCCTGTGAGATCCCCATGATATCCCCAGTTGGTCTTTGGAAGGTACCTGTAGCTAGTATTCTCAGGCTTACACATACCTTCGTATCCACTGGGATGGGTTCCCCTCTGTTTTTTCTGGCTCTGAGGCGTAGCCGGCACAGCTTTACAAGTTGCTGTAGGGTGTCCCTATCCACTCTGTAATGGTCTACTATCTCCAGATCATGTAACCCCTGGTAGGTTACCCTGGGTCTGAACACTCTCCTCCTCCTCCGGTGCCTGCGGTGGTCATGTGCGTCATCCTCCACACCACCTTCAGTCTCCACCACATGCTGGTCGATCAAAGCTACAGCAGCCCCTAACATGTACATAATAAAAGTTCCCCATCTATATACACCACTGGTGCAGAGTGTATGGGAATTCACAAATGTGTGTGAGGTGCTTTTACACTTTATAGTATTGTGCTATGGATGCTGCTGATGTAAGTGGGTTTGTATGAGCTATTCCAGCTGCTGTGTGTCTTAATTATGGGTTTTGCAATGAGTACTGCATGTGTGGGGCCTTTACTGTGGAGATCTACTTGACTGCCTTGGTTAATCTGTTGCCCTTTAAATCACTTTTAGACCTGGATCCTCTCCCATTATCAGGCATGCATCCACCTGCCGTCTTTCTTGTTTTGTACTTTCCCTACCCAGTCATGGTGAAATGTGCCTTGTAGCTGATATACTGCACATCAGCTTTGTTCTGCTTTGACACTTTGCTGGTTTTTTTGCAGTACAGCCCCTCCCTTTCCCTGTTCTGCAGGTAGCTACTTGCAGCCTTGCTAGCTGTTGTCAATGGCCCACTGTAGGTTCCTAGGTGTTAATTAATCATTTGTACTCCAATTTCACTGCTGCAGCGTTTCCTTATTTCTTTCCTATATCCTTCCTGTTTCAGCTGCAATGTGTGTGCGTGACGCATACCCATTTACCGGGTTTACGTACATTTTCATCTCCGTTCACATGCAAGCTCACTTACCTTGTGTACTGTCAGCTAAACATAGCCATGTGCAATTCAACACACCCCTATCCTGCAACTTTGCCTAGCTAGGGGCAGACTGGTTTAGCAATGCTCCAATGTGAGTGCAGCAATGGCGACACACCCCTCTCTTGATGTCATCTTTATCTCAAGGGCACACCTCGGTGTTATAATGCTGTGCTGTGAGGTGCATCCTTACACCAGTGGGGAATCTGCGATTCACTATTACTCCTCTCATTTGCATGGCATTGCCTACTAATTCCTAGCTACTGTGCATAACACTGTCACTGCCCCTTAGCAACCCTTGCGCCATGAGTATGGTGTAGCATGCCTGCCATTGACTATTATGGGGAAATTGTGATATGTGTTTCATTGCGTTTTTATTCTATATTTTTATATATTCCTTGTGATCCCCTTTGTGCACCGCTGCCCTGCGCTTCCACATCGCGATAGTGCGACTATATATATTAAATGTTAATTTTATATTTTGTACATTTTTTTATGCCAATGGCTATAAATTTAGCCATTGGCATATATTAACAATATAATACATGTGTTTGGTCGACTGTCATGACTCCGATTTTATGTTTGCAAAAATGTAAACCATTTTCTACGGTTTACATTTCTGCATGCTTACACTACACCTGCACCACTTCCTGAATCACTACATACCTTAATTTGCATGCTACACTGCTGCACATGGGGTAATTAGCATACAAGGCTCGGGAGTTGTGCAGTCGTAGCATACACAGGTAGTGCACATGGAAACAGCTCATACCTGAATCACTCGGTGACTATCTTTGGTGTTAGAACGCCGATGCTATGCCTGCACCTGGCGCAAGCTTCATGAATCCCGGGGTATATCCAATTGTTTCTCCTTGCAAAGGTCTGTGAGTCTGCATAACTTAACCAATTCAGGTCTCCCACTCAGGTTACTGAATTGTAAGTACAAATGTAAATACTATACACCTATAAACATGTTAAAACACTTATATAAAATTTTTAGTAATGAAAAATTAATTAAAGTAAATGAACTAAAAATATTTTTATAACTATACAAGTTAACCATTAATTGAATGTGCACTTTTACAATTTTTTTTATTTCTTATAGGATCATAGGAGATACTAGGCTAATGATCCTAAGGTCCTTACAAGCCTAGCCAAGTCTTACCCTTATTTCCACACTCAGCACCTATCACCCCTATCCAAGAAGGATGTAGGTGTAACCCCTGGGATGAACTTACTGTTACCCGTCCAATTGACCGGATTGCATTTGAAGAGGGACAGTGAGGTGCTCAGCTTGACATGAAGTGGGAGTCTGTTCCAAAGGTATGGTAATGTCTGAGAGACAAATCTGTCACTCCAGCAGGTTCTATTAATGTCATCTACCAGGTTAAGGCCATTAGAGTGAGTATGCAGCATTTCCAATAAAGCAAGGTCAGAGTTTACCTTACATGCAAGGCAGAGATCACCTCTGAGCAGTCTGTATGAAACAGAATAAAGTGACAGTGATTTCAGACAATTCTCATAGGACAATGGTGAAGCCCTTGAATTTTCCTTGTGAGGAACCTTTGTGGTGTATCCAATTGCTACCAATTGCTACAGGTGCTTAGAAAGGTGCATACTAAAAGGGACATTGTTCTCCATTATTGGCCCGATGAGGAAGGAATACAGGGAGGCTATAACTTCTTTTTTTCTGGAGGCAATGCCCTTACTTATGAGATGAGCAATCTAGAATACCCTTCTTACCACTGTGGAGACATGGTGGTCAAAGGTAAGGTTGCCATCAAACTGTGTGTCCAGGTTTCTCACCACTGAGTGCATACTTAGGGTTTTGTTATTGATGTGGTCGTTAGCAGGAACATCAATCTTATCAAAAGGGAAAATAATATATATATTTTCTTGCATGGAGTTTTAAGGCCATGACTTTGGCACCAGTCATTTGTTTGTGTAAGACCCACTTGTAGGATGGTGACATTGTCTGGAGATTCTATAACCACTCCCATTTTGCAGTCATCAGCAAGCTTTGTCAGCCACAATTTTTTAGTTTTATCTTGCATGTCGCAGAAATAGATTCCAAACAGCAGATTTCCCAAGACTGATCCCTGTGGAGCACCACTGGTTACAGGTCTGCTGTTGGAGGTGGATTCCCTTATTTGGATTATATGGGTTCTATCAGTGAGCCAGTTAGTGACCCCATCTAATGATATACAGGTTGATACCTAGCTGGGTGAGTTTGTCAATTATGCTTGAGTGAGGGATAGTCTCAAAGCCTTGGCTAAGTCTAGATAGGCTGTATGCACAAATTTCCTGTCATTAAGGACCTTGGTGACTGTTTCAAAGAAGTCCACCAGGATTAACAACTGTGATCTCCTTTTGACAAATCCAAACTGAGTAGGTTCAAGTGTTTGGAGATTACCTATGTCCTTGTTGATAAGGCCCATGATGATTCACTCCATGGCCTTGTAGATGAGGCTAGTCAGGCTAATAGGTCTATAGTTCCTGGGGTCAGTGGAAGCACCACCTTTGTGCTTGGGACTTTTCCAAAATAAAAAACAATGTTTTATTGGTTCTTATTTTGGAAAAAGTAAAATGCCGTCCTAGAGGAGCACCCTGGACAATAATCTTAGAGCAAAAGTAGCTATTGTGGCAAATATATTTAAATGCTACAATGCTACCAGGGCTTAATGATGTTTTATCTATTTATCTATTTCCTGTATATTAAGAAAGAAAGCATATAATAGGTAAAGTTGTTTCACATGCTTACAAGTGTATAGTGTTGTGCTTGTATTTTCACTTGAACTTATAATTCAGTTACCTGGGTGGGAGACCTGAATTGGTTAAGTTATGCATACTCACAAACCTGTGCAAGGACCAACAATAAGATACAATGTTTCTTTAAAGTTTTAAAACAATCATGCCTAGACTGGTATAAAAGTATCACATGACAATTTCTAAACATCTGCTGAAATCTTACAATGTTTGTGATGAAAGCGTTTAACTTTGTGCTTTAAATCTTATTTTATCATACTTCCTTTATTTCAAGTTGCAACAAACCGTATTTAGCCACCGCACCAAGCCATGTGATTGAATCTTCCTTGGTGAGTTCGAGTGAAGACAGTTTTCAGTTTTTAGTTGCATTCTACATATTTCCATGCAGTATACTAGTCAAGTAGAGGGAGGGAGAAAGAAGATAGTGCAGCAAGGTATTGAACTTTGGTCTTTCTGTATTGCTTCTGGTATAGGCATGAGTAAAAAGAATAACCCATATTTGTCGAGCTAGGAAAACTCTGCCAGTTTTTCCTATATATTGTATGGGTCACAGATCACATGATTGTTTACCATTGACAGGTTCAGCTACCTAATACGAAGCTCTTTAAATTTTCTGGTATGTCAGGAAGATTAATGCAGAAGGTAAGAATCAAGAACTCAGTGCTACGTTGTGCTACTGTGCCCCTATCTCTATTTTTTTTTCTTCTGCTAGAAAATACATTGGATGTGGGAGGTGCTCCTGGTAATGGAAACTTTTGCTGTTGGGCCTGATACTCCTGCAGCTTATTTTAAACTTTAGGATTTTCTTTCTGTCTGCCTCTCTCTCTCTATTAATTTCTCTCATCTCCTCTCCCCTCCCTGTACAAACACACACACACACACACACACACACACACACACACACACACACACACACACACACACACACACACGCACACACAATCGCATTTTAGTTAAAAAATCTTTATTTTCTTTTAAACTGTAGCAAACTGCTTGATATATTTGTAGCAAGCAGTTGCTACAGTTTATACACTGCATGGAACATTAAGGCAGTCATGTTTTTGTTGATCTTTTCGCTTTTAAACTGTAGTAAGCTGCTTGCTTCAATATAGCAAGCAGCTGTTATAGTTTAGAGTGTACACAGAACACTACAGCATGCAGGTATGACTGCAAACGTAATACTCTCTTTTAAAAGCTGGTATGTATTAAAGAGTGATCATGAGACTCCCAAAGGCTTATGCCTGGGCAATTTGCAACCTTTGCATTACCCTTGCTACACTACTGTTCCTAGGGGGAATCAACCACTGACACATGATCTGAGATATCCTTTTAAAGGATCTAAGCTTCATACAGGTCAGTAAAAAAGTCCTTTTATTTGTTAGAAAATACACTAATATGCTGATTTGTATAGCGGCATTCTTTGATAAAAGTAAATTAAGCCTTCCCTGGATTCAAACATATTCATGCATCTACCCATTCCCCCCTTCATTGTTTTTCCCCCATGACTTTCTTTCTTTTTTCATGTGTCAGTCTCTCATCCCAAATAGCTTATTTTTTATTGAGTTGAGTAAAACCACCACCAATGATCTTTGTCTTCTTTGCCAGTTATTTCCTGCCAGTCTTCACAAAAGCCCTTAAATGTTCCAGGTCATCCCAGTTTATTACTTTTCTAGTAATTTTCTATCCCAAATTTCTTTTCCCTTTCTGTTAGTCTTTTAATAGTCAATGTGACTACTCTGTTGTCCCTTCTTAGAGGATAATTCTGTTATCTCTCCCCCTAATATATGATCCAACACTATCCTAGTGAAGTCTCCATTGATCAGTTTATTACATACTAATACTATGAATTTAGTTTCCTTCAACATAATTATCTTTCCCTTCTCTCTGTTTAGTTTTTAAATGTTTTTTCCTTTTGGTTGAATATGAAAATCCATGAATGTTTAATACAAGGATCTAATATTTGTCAGCATGGGAAGACATGGTTAACACACCATGTTTCTTTGCCAATGATGGTCTGCACCTGTCCCTTTTAGGTTTTTGAATACTGCTAAAACTTTATCCTCCCTTATAAAGCCTTTTTAAGCAATGCCAAATTGACAAACCTACCAACATAGCAAATCAACTCAGCTGTACCTCAAGGTGTTACTGCTCAATGTCAGGAGCTGAAAAAAAAAGCTAAACTCTGACAAAGACCTCCTTACCCTGGAGAACAGAGATATCTGTGAAGTTACCAAGATGTGGTTTAAAGCTGCAGAGAGTACCCCCACAATGCAAGGTTTCAGTACCTTCCATACTTTTAGACCAGTAGCTGCAGAGACAGGGACTAAAGCTGGAGGTATCTTGATATGCTTCAATAGCAACCATACCTCTAGGATGATTAAACGGGATGATGCACTGGAGTTTCTCCACATGCAGATCACCATACAGAAAATCCTGTATCATATCCTAGCCAGCTATAGGTAACCCTCTATGTCCCATGAAACGCATAGCACATTCTTAAACCTACTGGACGCAGTCGCCATCCAACCTAACACCTTCCTCATGGGGGAATTTAAGTACCTTTCTGTAGACTGGGAATCCTACATGTTCTAAGATCTGCAGACACAGAGATTCCTGGACTTTGCAAATACAAACCCTTAACCAGTTAGTGCATGTACCCAATAGAGATTCCAACACACTGGACCTTGTACTCACAATTATGGAAGGACTGTGCACCACCATCAATGTCATGTCCTAGCTGGTAAGGTCTGACCATAAAGATGTCCCCTTCAAAGGCAAAGTCAGCTTAGTAACCCCAGCAAACCAGATAACAGTTAAGAACTATTCCAAGGGAAATTACCTTTTATTAAGTGACAGTTTTGTCAAAACTCAATGCCTCTCCAAATCCAGAGAACACAGCAGTCTATGTAGAATTGTTCATAGAAACTCTGTACAACTGTGTCAATGGCTGCATAGAGGCCACTATACCTACCAGAATTAAGCCCAAAACTAACTACAAAAACAAATCACCCTGGTGGCATTCCAGATTAAACAGATTATACAACAAAAGGAAGAAAATCATGACTGAAATCAGGAAATGTAACTCCCATAAAGATAAAAACTCTGTCATCAAAATAAACAGGCAAATAAGACAGCTAATTAAGTATGGTAAACCCAAGTCTGAGGTCAAGAAAGTCACTCTGGCAAAAGCTAACCATAAGGTCTTCTTCAGAAACCTCAAAAGCAGCACACAGCAGTGAGCTGAACTGATGGTCAATTGAGCCACATTCACTGAGTTGGGTGATATAACAAATCTGCTGACTGACAAATTTAGTTCCAAATTTACCCCTCACTCAGCCCCAGACACTTTCCAAAAAATATGTTCAAACATAACTCCTCTAACTTATAAATAGGTAGCATGCCCTGGCTGTGCTCACTGAGACCAAGAGCACAGCCTCAAAAGGACCAGATAATATCCCATGATGCTTCCTGAATAATCTAAATTCTGACCTAAATAATCTAAATTCTCACCTTTTCAAGGCCACTGGAGTTACTATTTAACTATAGTCTTAAAAATCGGCTCTGTGCCATGAGAATTGAGAAATTCGACAGTAATCCTTCTTCATAAGGATAGACCATCATCAGATCACGGAAACAACAAACCCATTAGTCTGACTGATTTTATATGCAAAGTCATTGGAAGAATTATCCTGGAAATGATCAACAAAGACATAAGAGACCTTCAGACACTGGATCTATCCCAGTTTGTCTTTGTCAAAGGAAGATCATGTCTTCTGAACCTAGTGGACGTCTTTGAGAAGGTCACAAGGCAATGGGTAAGGGTAAAACAGTGCATACTGCCTAACCTGACATGGCTAAGGCATTTGATACATTATCTAACTCAGGCATTGTTAACAAACGTATGGACTTAGATATAAGCCTCTATATAACATGCTGGATAGTTAGCTGGCTCACAGATAGAACCCAAAAAGTTAGGAGTGGTGACATCACCTCCTGAAAGAGGCCTGTCACCAGTCGAGTCCCTAAAGGTTCTCTGCTGGGCCCACTCCTCTTTGTCATCTATTTCTCAGAAGTTAAGGCCAATGCCAAAGGCCTCTGGCTGACTGTGCATGCAAATGATTCAAAACTGGAAGCAGTCATAGAATTTCCCCAAGACACTAACATCTTTCAAGAGGGTCTAACACAGACAAATGACTTGTGCCAAAGCCACAGCTTAAAATCAATGCCAAGAAATGCATGATAGTACTTTTTTGATTAGCCACCCCAGGAAAGTACATCATCAATAAAATACCCCTAAGTGTTGACCCACTAGTCATGGATTTGGGAACACATGTAGACAGTAACCTGGACTTCGATCAACACGTATCCAAGGTAGTGAGGAAATCCTTCTATGTTTCTCAGCTTATAAGTGCATGGCATCTAGGTCCAGGGAAGTCATTGTACCACTCTACTAGGCACTCATCAGACCCATCGAGTATAATGCCCCCTTTGGTATGTTCCTGACCAGGCACATGCACCAACTGAAACATCCACAAAGCTTCCTTACAAGAGGAGTGGGAGGATGGCATAATGGTTAAGGTGTTTACCTTACAAACACAAGATGCAGGGTTTGATTCTCACATGGGGTAATTGGCTAGCCTTGAAATGGCCCACAAGGGTAGTTAGCCTAGTACTAATCTATGAACCTAATACAGAACTTAAACACAATGTTCTGTGTGGATCACTTCAAAGCCCTATCTCTGTACATGGTCTCCTTCAAACTACTGAGAGGGGATCTGTGCCTGGCATACAAAACATTCCTGGGACCTGCTCTGATGAGCCTTTTGAACATCCACAAAACAAACAACATCAGAACTACTAGATATAAAGACCTAAATTTTGCTTGCAACATAAGTAGGACATGTCAGAGTGACAGATATGTATCTTTGATACTTCCCTACTCTGAAACAGGCTCCCTATCCATGTGAAACAAAGCCCTTCCATAATCCTATTTAAGTGTAACTTGGACCATTGGATGGAAAACTGAAAATGTATCCCTAATCTGGCATCTATATCTCTGATAGACAGAGGAAGTCAGTAAATCATGTTGTAACCAACGATCACCCCATATATAAACATGCAAAACATATAATTTGTGAGACACATTCAGGTTGAACAGCTAGGTTTATAAAGTGTTTGTCCCCCCATTATTTATGGCTTTGTCCAGATTTCTTGATTCAGGAGGTTTGAGGGGTATGAGGCTTGAAGATGCAGAGATAAGCACCCTGCCTGCCTCTAGAGTGTAGCAGTAGGACAGTCCTTGAGAGTATTGACAAGTCTTTTCAGTAAAAGGTCCGTAAAAGCCTTGGTTATGTGGTCTATCCCTTCATCTAGGGAGAAATCCATCATTGTTGCTCCCTCATCTGCCACCAGCTGGTCTATAAGCAGGCATTTCCTGGAAAGAACTCTGATTTTTTGAACCACATCTTCTTTCCAGTGTGCTGATTTCTAGAATAGAATTTCTGGGATGTGGAGAAGTGGGTGTTTACTGCAAATACAGTCTTGCCATCCTGTAGACTCCCTAGTCCTTGTTTCTTTTACTTTAGGTCTAAAACAGGTGGAATGATCAAAGGAGGCATTAATGAAAGATGTCCTGAAGCGTTCTGCAAAGTTGCATGAATGCATCCAGGTATGCCAACAAAAGGTAATACCAGTGCCTCCCACCCTTGCCATGCCATCAGCTGCATTGGAAAACAGTCACATATCTATGTTTGAGGTAGATTGCCAGATAGAAAGCTGGGAGTCCACTGACTTTTGAACATACAAGGGTAGAACACCCAAGAGAGACTTGGAAATCTCCTTGGTCAGGTCTCTCTTAAATTTGGTGACATGAGTTAAATAATTCAGTGCTCTGTGCAAAGATCACTGAAGTTTATATCCATTTCTGAAAGTAATCCATAGCCCTAGACTCCCTATAAGGCGGATGGACCGAGGAAATTTCCTCGGACAATTCCTTCTTTATGGCTGTGGCTGTAACCATCATGTCCACCAGATGACCTTTTCTCCAGTGTTTCTTGTCTGTGGGCACTGCTAGAATCCTGTCAGGTTTCTTAGGAATAGGCTCCATTGCATCAGGGTCCTTCCATGCTCATTCAGCTATCAAATCAATTAGTAGTCAACAGTCGGCACCACCCAGGATGAAGGTGAGTGAAAACCAAAGGCTTCCATGAGCACAGAATAATTTGAAGAAGGATTATCTGTAGACCATTCCCCTCTCTGCTTCATCAATTCAAGGATCTCGCTGAAGGTGATGTCTTCAGATGGTGATCTAGGCTAGACTTCACCTTCATCCAAGTCTGTGTCTTTAGTGTTGGGACTCTCGGGAAGAGTCTAAGTTCTTCTGCTTGCATGCCTGTTTTCTGTGAACCATTTCTGTAGGAGGATTAGAGGATTCTGAATCAGACTGAGAGTTTATATAACAGGTTGCCTGGGAAGCTTGCTGAATTGACTGCCCCAGTATTAGAAAGGGATGAGAAGCAGAAATCTATTCCAGTTGAGGTTTGGATGGAGCCGAACTGAATGAAAGTGCCTTTTCCCTCTGCATTGAAAGAACCTGATGGACAGCCTTAAAGACTCAGGGTGACATTGAGTCTGCTGGCACCCTCCTGTCCTCAGACAGAAAGGAAACCTCATAACCTAGGGTCTCAACCCTGAGGCAGATCTCGATGCCGAGCTGTCAAAAACCAATACCTTGAGGAGAAGAGATGGCTCCAAAAGCTTAGAAGCTGACTCATCCCTGGAGTCTGAAACTTTCACTCCAAGACTTTTCCAGATTTTAATATGTTGGACCCAAAAGAGGAAGGGAACCTTTTGGAATCATAATCACTTGACTACTGGGTACAGATCGAGTCTATGAAAACCGGTGCCAAGGGGTGGACTGGTTCCAGATAAGATACAAGAGGGCGATAGATTTTCCATCAATAGATGCATTCTCAGAAGATGATGCCTAGAGAACTTCATGCTGGATCTGCTTTCTAAGGAACTTTCTCATCAATTTGTTGACATTCAGTTTGGTCAGACCTCTTGATGACTAGGATAACAATGCTACTGATGGTGGTCTAGAATACCTTCTCTGCTGAAGGATAGGTGAGTGCAGTCTGGGACCTGCTGGATCTAAAGAGTATCTGGATCAAGTAGGAGATGAGAAACTGTTGACTATGAATGTCTTGGCCTCATGGTATCTAATGCCAAACTTAATGCTGGATCTGGGGAATTTTTGGGGGACTTCTAGCAGTCAGATTTTTCCATTTACTCTCACTTTTCATTAAACCTGTCTTACTTAACTTTCTGAGCCTCTTTGTCTGTGTCTTTATCTGCCTTCTCCTTAGACTTCTTAAGCCTTGGTATGGGGCAATGAAGCAGCACAGGAATTAGAATGGATGGCAGACCCTCTTAGAGGAGGAAGGAGTCCCTTCGTTATTAATTTCTCCCTTCTTGTCTGCAAGGTGTGAGAGCTGAAAGAAAAACAAGCCTGACATGGAGGGTCAAGATAGGCAGCACTCAAACAGTAAACACACAAGGATTGTATGTCCTCTGGTAACAGCTTCTGCCCACACTCCATATATTTCTTAAAGGCTTGACCATCAATCATTATCAAGTAACACAACATACATACCCACACATACAGTATACTCATACATACACACAGAGTAGAACTATGGCTGAATTTCTGTAACTATAACACTATCACTAATCAATAGCTATAAGAAATCTTAATCAAATACCTAATATAAACAGGCACAGCACACTTACTATGAAACACTTTAACCATACTAAACACTAATATACATTAAACTCTAACACTAAACTAATCACACTTTCTAACCTAAACTACCTAATAATTCTAACACTACAAATTCTAAATAGTGAACTTGAGAGAAAGACTTTTTGTTGGTAAGAGAACAGTAGGAGCATAGAAACTAACAACTTATAGATTAGTACTGAAAAGTATACAGAAGTAAGAGCCCTCAAATCTGTGACTGAATACTTGAGGTAGCAAATGAGATCTGAGGTTCTGAGGTGGAATTCAGGGAATTATGGGTAGGGGAAGAGCCAGGGCCCTGGAACTTAAGAGCTTCATATTTGGTTCTGAGGTCATATCCAGTCAAATCCAACAACCCACAGTTGAATCAGATGAAAATACACAGCAATAAATCTTGTATTTATATCAGAACTGTTCGTTTTGTTATATAAGCAACAAATGCTATTAGTTACTCCAAAACTGTTTATCTCACTACAAAGAACAACTGCTTGCTTTGGAAGTAAAGTATAGTTGTGTAAAATCTTACAATAATGGTAGATGTCCTTGCCTTCACTGCTCAGTATTAAAACATATGGGGTTCCCCTGTGCAAAAGCCAGACGTCTGGCCAGTCTACTAAAGACTCCTGATATTTTAAAGGTACGCTGAATGTCACCAAATGCCCCCTGCATAATGTAGGGCAGGAAATTGACATTCAGCCCTATCAAATCAGAACTGATTGCCAAAGGAGAAACACCAATCCAAGGAGCCCAAGAGGGAATGTGTACCTCCAGGAAGACAAAGAACTAAGGGTATGGAGGGAGGGAGTGAATACTGCAGCAGTGAAAGCAAAGAAATCTGCCATTATGGTAAAATTTTACACAACTGTCCTTACATTCACTGCTGCAATATTCAAAATATATGGGATAGTGCGAAAGCTCAAGAAGAAACTTAGGAGGAAACAAGGGGCAGAAGAGTCCCCAAAAAAGCCATGAAGAACTGAACTAGCAAAACCAACCCTAGATCTAGAGACACCATCCAACTTGTAGTGCTTGGTAAAGGTATGCATAGAAGTCCAGGTAGCTGCTTCAAGAATAGAATTAGTGCCTACACCTTTGAAAAAAATCTCCAGAAGAAGCCACAGCTCTAGTAGAATTAGCCTTAATTGAAAAAGGAAGGCTCTTGCCATAAAATATGTAACAAAAAGAAATAGCCTTAGAAAGGCTACTAGCTTTGAAAGAAAAATTGCCATGGACTCCAAAGATAACCACAAGGCATTCTTTAGCTATGTCAAGAATCTAAGTGGTAATTCTCAGATCTGCTTGGAGCTTGTGCAGAATGGCACAAAATATACTGAACTGACTGATATAGCCAACATCCTGGCAGACAGGTTCAGTGTAAACTTCACCCCCCTCTCACCCCCAAAAGGGCCCATAACTATACCAGAAGAATGAAGTGCCCCTGAAATCACAGACACTCAGGTTAAAACAGCCCTCTCCAAAGCCAAAAACACAGCATCAATGGGACCGGATGGTGTCCCACGCTGCGTCCTACATGAGCTCAAAGATTAACTAACCCTTCACCTAAACATACTGTTTAAACTTAGCTTCTCCACAGGCTATGTGCCCACAGAGTGGCGCACAGCAACGGTTATTCCACTCCACAAAGGTGGAGCCACAATGGACCCTGGGAACTATCGCCCTATAAGCCTGACTAGCTTGGTTTGCAAAGCTATGGAGCGCATCATCATGGATCTCATTAACAGAGACATTGGGAACCTCCAAACACTGGATCCTACCAAGTTCGGCTTTGTTAAGGGCAGATCATCCCTCCTAAACCTGGTGGACTTCTTTGAGACAGTTACCAAGGCTATAGACGAGGGAAAGGTAGTCCACACAGCCTACCTAGACCTCACAAAGACCTTCAACACCACTCCCCACTCAGATATTATAGACAAGCTCACCAGCCTGAATATAAACTCCTACATCATGAGATGGGTTGCCAACTGGCTCACGGGCAGAACCCACATGGTAAGAGTTGCAGGAGCTAGGTCTGACTCTAAACTGGTTACAAGTGGCATTCCCCAGGGCTCAGTCCTAGGACCCCTCCTGTTCGGCATATACTTGTCTGAGGTACTGGCAAGCACAGGAGGACTATGGCTAACCAAGTTCACAGATGACTGCAAACAAGGGCCATAAATGACTCTCCGGCTGACACAGACATCCTCTAAAAGGGTCTCACTGAGACAGATACATGGTGTCAAAACCATGACCTCAAGCTAAATGCCAAAAAGTGCATAGTCACCCCTTTGGAAAAAACAAAGTACCCACAAACTATCACATACGTGGCAGCCCCCTAAATACGGAAGATGTAATAAGGGATCTGGGGACCCAAGTAGATAGTAATCCCTCCTTTGATAATCACATTGCCAAAGTGGTTAGTAAATCCTTCTATGTGGCCCACCTAATCACAAAAGGGTTTGCATCTAGATCAAAAGAGGTCATTGGGCCTCTGTACGCATCACACATCAGACCCATCATAGAGTACAATGTCCCATTTGGGATGTACATTACAAGACACCAGCAACAACTGGAAAGACCACAGAAGTACCTCACCAAGAGGATCACTGACCTCAAGCAGATGCCCTATGCAGCTCGACTGAAGAAACTCCAGCTGTACTCGGTTGCATACCACCTGCTCAGAGGTGATCTCTGCCTGACATACAAGGCCATGTCCAACCCAGAATTGATGGACGTGATCCACCTAAAGAAAACCATATCCCCTTGAGCCACAAGCTCTAGGGATCTAAACCTTGCCACAACAATAAATAGGACATGCTGGAGGGATAGATTCCTGTCCCAGAGACTTCCCATGCTCTGGAACAAGATTCCATTCTACATTAGGCAGAGCTCCTCGCTAACCCTCTTCAAGAGAAACCTTGACGAGTGGATGGGAAACAGAAATTTTACCCCAGGGATCACTTCAATGGCTCTGCTGGACAGAGGTGCAGGGAACTAATCTAAGGGGGTGGCGAAAGCCAACACATTCTGGCTAGGCTTATAAATGCCTTCAGGCAGATAGCCTAGTACCTACCTATGAATCTATGAACCTATAAATCCAAGAAGAAATAGTTTGCTTGGATACAGCAAGTCCCAAAGATCTAGAATGAAAATAAACAAATAACATCAGATTTTCTAATAGCCTTAGTCATATCAAAATAAACCGTAAGTTGCCTATGCATGTCCAAGGTATGCAGCACCCTCTCAATGTCAGTTTGCGGAGAGGAGAAAAAAGTAAGCAGATTAACAGACTAATTAAGTGATAGCTCATTAAACATCTTTGGCATAAAAGAAGGGTTAGTGCATAAAGGCACTCTGTCCTCATGGAAAATTAAACAAAGAGGACAAGCCATAAGAGCCTGCAACTCAGACACCTGTCTGGCAGATGTAAGAGCTACCAAATAACAGTCTTCTAGGAAGAATGTTGCAAGGAAGCTGAAGCAGCAGGCTCAAAAACTGCCTGAGTCAACTTCTCCTCAAATCTAGCAGCTAAAGGAGAATAAAGCAGACAAACAGAGATAGATGATAGGTGGGCCTTAATAGAAGAATAGGCCAAACCAGCACTGAGCAACTCACACAAATAAGAGAGAACCAAAGGAGAATCCACAGTAAGTGGATCCAGCTTATATCAGAGACACCAAAATAAACCCTCTTCCATTTGGATAAGTAGGATTTATTAGTTGTAGGTTTCCTGGCCTCCTGCAGGACTTGCAACACATCCTCAGAAAAAAAAGGTGTCTATGAGGAATCAAACTCCTATCAACCACAGTGTCAGTTGAAGGATGGACAGGTGGGGAAAATAGAGATCCCTTGTCTTGTGTGAGTAAATCCACCCTGTGAGGTAGCTTGTGATGATTGCCCCTGGCTAGGTGCAGAAAAAGAGGGAACAGTGCTGTTGTGCAAAAAAAAGGGAGTCACCATCAAGAAATTGGAGCATCCTGTTGAATTTTGAACAGGACTTTCAGAATGAGAGGAAGGGGAGGGAAAAACAACCCCTTCCAAGAGAATGAGAGGGCATCCACCTTCCATACCAGAGGACCTTGAGTCTCTGGTACAAAATAGATGAAGTTGTCTGATTAGAACCGTGGCAAAAAGTTCCACTTGAGGAGTACCCACTGGTGGATAAGGTCCAGAAACACATCCTTGTGAAGCATCGACTCATGGGACTGAGTTAAGGACCTGCTCAATGTGGCTGCTACAATATTCTGACCAGAAGGGATATAAGCTGCATGAAGAGTCACTTGGCACTTGACAGCAAGATTCCATGCCAGAAATGCCAACTGGCAAAGAAGATAAGATCTCGTTCCTCCCCGTTGGTTGATATACCATATCAGTGTGGTATTGTCTGTGAAAAGCTTGAGAGGCATAGGAGAAAGAAGAGACTGAAAGGACTGAAGAGCCAGCAGAAGCGCTCTTATCTCTTTGACATTGGTGTGCTCCTTCTTCTAATGAGGTGACCACACCCCCTGTACCTTTAGGGATCCAAAAGTTGCCTCCCTTCCCATGTCTGAAGCATCTGTGAACAATTCCTGAGAGGGAAGAAGGGGGTGAAAAGAGATCCCTAGATTCAGGGATAACTGCTGAATCCACCAATGAGGTTCCTGTCTGAGACAAGGAAGAAGAGGAACTACCAATTCTAGACAATGAGCATGCTGAAGCCAAAGTGACTTCAGAAACCACTGAAACTTTCTCATGTGAAGTTTGGCCAAAGGGAGCATTGGAATAGTGAATGCATGAAACCCAGAACTCTCAGAAATTCCCTGGTGATAATTGAAGCCAGAGGAAGAAGAGTGGGAATTAAAGAAATGAGAGATAGGCCTTTGGAGGGGGCAAGGATGCAAACACTGGCGCTGTCTGAATTTTTCTTCTTCTTCTTTCGGCTGCTCCCATTAGAGGTCGCAACAGCAGATCAACTATTTCCATTTCTTCATGTCCTCTGCACCTTGCTCTGTCACACCAACCACCTGCATGTCCTCTCTCACCACATTCATAAACCTTAACTTAGGCCTTCCTCTTTTCCTGTTACCTGGCAGCTTCATCCTTAGCATCTTTTTCCCAATATACTCTGCATCCCTCCTCAGCACATGTCCAAACCAATGTAATCTTGCCTCTCTGGCTTTGTCTCTGAACCTTCCAACCTGGGCTGACCCTTTAATATACTTATTTCTAATCCTGTCCATCCTCATCACACCCAGTGCAAATCTTAACATCTTCAACTCTGCCACATCAAGCTCTGACTCCTGCCTTTTTATCAATGCCACTGTCTCCAACCCATATAACATAGCTGGTCTCACTACCCTCTTGCAGACCTTCCCTTTCACTCTTACTGTTACTCATCTGTCACAAATCACTCCTGACACTCTTCTCCACCCACTCTATCCTGCCTGTACTCTATTCTTCACCTCTCTTCCACACTCACCATTACTCTGAACTTTGATCCCAAGTACTTAAACTCATTCAACTTCACCACCTCTACTCCCTGCATCCTCACCATTCCTCTATCCTCCCTCTCATTCACACACATATATTCTGTCTTAGTCCTGCTGACCTTCATTCCTCTTCTCTCTAGAGAATATCTCCACCTCTCCAGGGTCTCCGCCACCTGTTCCATACTCTCACTACAGATCTGAATTCTGCAATTCAGAAAAGCATGATCCTGAGGAGTCAGAGAAGACTTTTTGAAATTTATAGTGAACCCTTGGCTCTGAGGAAGGAAGTCAGTAAAATGAAGATTTTGCTAAAGGATCTCTGGAGAGGACACCTGAATTAACAGGTCATCCAAATAAGGAAAAGACTTGATCCTTTGAAGCCTGCAAAAAGGAATCACAGGAGTAAGGCATTTGGTGAACACCCTAGGGGCAATAGAAAGGCCAAACAGCAAAGCAGAAAACTGAAAATGTCAGGAAACAACAGAAAAATGTAAAATTTCCTGAAAAGAAGATGGATCAGAATATGATGATAAGCATCCTTGAGATCCAGAGACACCATATAGACCTGAGGGAGCAAGAGCGGAAACAGAGTCTGAAGAGACAACATCCAAAAGAAAGGTACCTTTAGAAAAGTTTTTAGGTGAGAGAGGTCTAGAATAGGTTTCCTAGGGACACAGGCACCTCTTGAATAGTACCTTGGGACAAGATATCTTGAATAACCTCTGGTAAAAAGGGAAGTTGTTCCCAAGGTGGGTGAGGAATGCCCATAAAAGGAGGACAGAATTTCCACACCATGAAGTATCCTTGACTAATAATTGACAGAACCCAGGAATCCTGAGTGATCTGAATCCAAACTGGAAGAGAAAGAGAAAGGTGAAGAGAAAGGAATGTGGCTGGAAAGAGACAGTCACACAGGGCTTGGTTTGTCCAGAAAGGAATGGTTCAGAGTCCCTAAAAACTGAATAGCCTCAGAAGGAGGGACCTGTTTGCCACTCTTCTTGCCTTTAGTAGAAGGATGAGATTGCCTACAACAAACGCAGATTTAGTAGGATACTTCATTTGAAATTTAGGTGCAGGAGAAACAAACACATGTTTAAGTTCCTGTATGGCCTTGCCCTTATCCTGAAGGGACTTAAACCAGCTGCTGCTTCCCCAAACAAAGTTTAGAATCCAGAGGAGCACCCATCAACTTAGCTTTAATGTCATCAGGTAGAGGTTGAAGCCTAAAAAAAGAATACCTCCTCATAACTGAACCAAAAACAGCAGCCCTAGAAGAGACATCCGCCACATCATAACTACATTTATTAGAATGATGAATGACTTGAGAGGAACTCCCTAACAAGAAAAGAACAGAGGTTTTACCCTCAGAGTCTGGAAAATCAGAAATAAGTTGACAGGCCTGAAAAAGAAGAGCCAGCACAAAAATAAGTAAAAAAATAAAATCCCCAATGGGGCACTTATCTTGCAAGTACAGGAAACAGGCGTAGTTAGCCACTGGAGAATGAAAATATGTTCAACTGGCAGAAAATGGACTCAGGTAAACAGACAGATGGTGTAAAACTGGCAGCAAAAACGTTCTGTTTTTGGTAGGCCTGAATGTCACCTTTATGGCCTACTTTATGCAGGGAGCATTTGGTGTCATTCAACGCACCTTTAATATAAAAGGAGTCTTTAGTAGACTGGGCAGATCCCGGGATTCTGCAGCCAGGAAACCACATATGTTTTGAATATTGCAGCAGTAAATGTATGTACATCTACTAGACACACTAGTATGCTGATATGAACTTCAAAGATTGTTAGCACTCCTCAGATGCAATAATTTGTAGAAATGGTCGTTGCACAACTGAAAGATTCATAGTATAGTACCAGAAGTAAATTAATTGCTTATTTTGATTCTTTCAAAATTCTCAGAGCTAGATGAATTTTGCTGCATATTTTGAATATTACTTATCTCTAATGATGCAATTATGTTAGATAATAATGAAGTATTTTTCTCTAATGGTTTGATTCTGTCAAGAAGCTGCACAGCATTGTTTTCTCTGATACGTTGACATTGATAAGTTATTATTCTGTAGTGTATGATGGAATATTAGCGTAAAGCAAATCACAAGCCTCTTAACTTCCCTTAAGGACTCCACTCACAAAAACTTGTAAAAACACCTAAACAGACAGGCAAAGTCCAAACTGGCCAATATTAATTTATTGTAAAACAGCGCTTTCGGGTGGGACCCTTCTTCAGACAAATTTAACATACATAAAAACATCTTTATATATATAGTTAAAAATTAAAAAATTAATTTTATAGATTCATAGGTTAGTACTAAGCTAACTGCCCTTGTGAGCCATTTTAAGCCTAGCCAATTATCCCCTGTGAGACTCAAACCCTGCACTTTGTGTTTGTAAGGCAAACACTTTAACTATTAGGCCACCCTCCCAACCCTTAAAGCAGCGAATCGCTTCTTGCATTTAACCCGCTTTCTTTTTAGAGCTGGTTTTAAAGGGACAAAATTATTTAGTCCTGGTGGACTATCAGCAGCTAATTGTATAATCCATTTTAGCTCTGCATACTCTGTATTATTGACAACATCACCCCCTTTTTTCCCATATTAACAATATGCAACACCATAAAAGTAAAAACATGATCTGGAAAAGTTAAAACATGTTGATACAATGCATTATGTTCATCCATAAGTCTAATAGAGGATAAATGATTCAAATTCAGATGGTGATCACTTCTCACAATTTTCCAATTTTGTTTAATAATATTGCAAACTCTTTGCATATTATTACTATAATGCAACACTATCTTAGGCTTTCCATCAGGATTAGGATGCATCTCTGAAACCTTACAAATGTCCAAAATTTTTGAAGATAAAATATATATAATAGGAAAATTGTTTTTGAATTGATATTAAATATTAGTTTATTTAAATATATAGTTTATGTCTATTGCTTTATATTTTAATATTTTTATGGAAGTGTTATTTAATTGCCTTTAATGTGTTACTTTAACTGATTGGTTAATATGCATTTAAAATGTGGAGTGTTTGTATGGTATTCAGTTTCTGATGAAGTCGGTGTGACGAATAGCGGATAATAAAGCTGAACTAAGCTAAAAAAACTTTATCTGGAGTTCTCCTCGTGCTTTTTGGTGCTTTTTCCTGGTTTAGTTTGGTTTGCATCTTTGCCTGGTTGCTGTTGTTTTTTATTTCTGTGTTGCTTTTGTGAGTGGCTTCATGGCATCTGCACCTGAGGAGGAATTATTAGATTTGACTGTACACTCTACTCCTAATAGTCATGAATGAATTCTGGATGATTTGGCATCTACAGTGGGTGAGATGCAGAACTCCCTGGCTATTTTGTCTTCAAAAATTTTAGACATTTGTAGTCTTAAAGGGAATGTTTCAGAGAGTGAGTCAAACCATCCAGAAAACAGCAATGCAAAAACTTCCACTGGTGGTGGTTTTGGTTGGAGTACTATCATAAAGGACGTAGGTAAAAAAATGTTATAAGTCTTTTAAATGTGACCTATGATCCTTTTAGCGGGGAAGATTTTTGTTTGGACAATGTGTCAATTTGGAACAATGTTTCCAGCATGTTAAATAAGCTGGAAATAGATTTGAAACGGTAGCGTGCATTGCATGTTGAGAATAAGTATTTTGAACATTGTTTACGAGTGGGCATTGTCCCAAAAGGACTTTGTTTTTTTAAGTTACCTAATGGTGTTAAAGCAGACAGTATTTTTTACAAGGAACTTGTGCACTTCTTTGACAGTGTGGGCAAGGAGTTCATTAAGTTATTCATTAAGAATAATGCTGAAAGCCTCAATGAATTTAGAGGCAATCTGGCTGAAACAGACTCTGCAGTCAATAAAATGTTAAGTAACTCTCCTGATTTTAAGGAGGAGTATGCAAAAGTGCTTGACAATGTCAAAAAATATGAAAAAAACTTGAATTCTTCATAAAACCAAGAAAATAGCCAGGGATGTGGCAGCTTATCAAGCTGGTGATCCATATAAGGATTTTATCAACAATGGGGCTAACCCTGGAAGTGATGTCCGAAGCAATTCTGGGGTTGTATATACTGAAATCCGACATTCTGGTAGTTTATTGGAAACAGCTGAGAATCCAGATGCCAATCTACTACTGAGGGAAGTGATAACATGCAGCAGGTGGTAAGGCAGAAGACGAATTTCTTGGGGTAAGCGGCGGTGTGCAACAAGTGCAGCAAGAACAGCAATGGTTGAGTTCTGGCAATTTAGTAAACATTAAAACAGGGGTTATTAATAGTTACACTCCTGTTAATTCTAATAAAAAGTTTTTTTGCAGGGTGGCTTTCATCGGTCGGTCAGCAGAACCAGAACAGGAGCAAGAGTTACCAGACACGCAGCAGGGGAAGGAGCAAGAATTGGAAATAGGACAATGGATTTTTAATGGTTGCATTTATGTGTTTAATTTCTCAGATTTTGTGTTGTCAAAGGAACATGAGAATATTTTAAAGCTTGGATTCAACTTTCAGCCAAGTAGAAGGGCTGATTTGGTAAAGTCTTTGATTCAGCTTAAATTATACACGCGTACGTTAAACCTGAGCTATATTTTATAGGGTGTTCATTGTAATAATGTTTTGACTAAACCCTCTACATTTAATCCCAGTTTAATCCACAATGTTAAAATGTTTGACACTTTCTGTGAAAAAGGCATAAGGAAGTGTTTGTCTGAAAGGAGGAATAATGCTTATTGCAATTTAAGTACAACTGAAAACAAGGCACTACTTGAGTTGGTTAATAAGACTGATTTGAGGTATATGAAAGGTGATAAGGGGGTGGGGTTGTAGTAATAAATGTACATGACTATAATGTTTGTATCCAGAAGCTCTTATCCAACCTGTTGGAATATACAAAAGTAACTAGCCTGGACATAACACAGAGTTAAGCTTACATTTATAGCATTTTAAATTTGTTACTTTTGAATGGTGCTATTAGAGGTGATGTGTTTAATTTTTCATATGTGGAACAACCAAGAATTGGGGTGATGTTCGGGATCCCCACACTGCATAAGTCTATCACTAACCCACCCTTCAGACCAATTTTATCTGCTGCTGGCATCACTACAGATTGTATATCGTTTAGACTACATGCTTAAACCTTCCTTCATTTGTAGCTGATTCTTGGGATTTTTTGGACCGATTAAGGTATTTTTTTGTTTTGTCCGGTGATTTATGTGATGATCTAATGTTATTAATAGTGGATGTTAATAGTGGATGTTGTTTCCCTTTTTAACTGAATTCCTAAAGAAGAGGATGTTGACTACATTAGGTGTTTTTTGGGCAAACATACCACATTAACTAACCATGATATTATGATATATACATGTTTATTAGACATATTTTTGGAGAATTCATTTTTTACATTTAATGGTGTTTTTTACAAGCAACTTAGGGGAGCTGCAATTGGGGCCACAGCTGGACCTACTTTTGCAAAGCTTGTTTTAGGATGGTGGGATTTGGAAATATTGCCTAACATCCCATTCTTTTCTAATATACTTTTCTACAAGAGATTTGCAGATGATTTATTTTTTATTGTTAAAAAAGACAATTGTTATGTGTAACAGTATGTGGAATGTTATAGGTGAATATGGAACAAAAGTTTCTTTTTTGGATGTTAGTATTCTTTGGGACAACATTCAGGGGTAGTTTTTTTTTTTAGTAGCATTTATAGGAAAAACACTTTTTGCAACAGTTATGTGCATTTTAAAAGTGCCCACCCCCATTTTATGAAAAGGAACATTCCACGTGTGCAGCTTATTAGAGCCTCACATATGATAGTGGACAAAAGGTTATTTGCTAATGAGGTGGAGTTCATAAAAGAATTATTTAGAGACAGGGGTATCCAGATGAATTGCTTAATGAGGTGGCAGAAGAGGTTTTTTTCTAAAAGGGAGGTATATTTTCCTCCCATTTTGTCTCATGAATTTTCTAAAAAAAGAACCTATATTGGGGGATGTTAAAAGAGACACTCCGAGGTTCTCTTTGGACATGAGTGTCGATAATTCAGCTATACGTAGGATTCTTTGTGATAATTGGAAGATTATCTTGGGGAATAGTGACATAGCTAAAGTGTTGGGGGAAGAGTCCCTCTTTTGTTTATAGAAAAAGTCTGAGTCTCAAAGAAAGGCTCAAGTTGAGTAGATTTATGCCTAGGTACTCTGCATTAGAGGGTGTGGGCATGTTCAAATGTAATGGATGCACAGCGTGTAGGTTTATGCATTTTGGTCCATATATCATTTTAACACACCTAGAGAGGACTTTAAAGGTCCCACATAAATGTGATTGTGGAATTCTGGTATTGTTTCTATTGCTTTATGTTCTTCATGCTCTGCGTTTTACATAGGGATGTCTACAAGACCTTTAAGGAAAAGAATCCTAGAACACGATTATGCTATAAAGAAGAAGAACTTTAACAATGCCTTATATAAGCATTCCACTGGATGCATGAACTGGAAAAAAATTAATTTTTCGGTTCTACAAACTGTCCAAGAAGATTTTAGGGGTGGAAATTTTAGAACTTTGGTTGAGCAAAAGAAAGCAGAGTGGCAACTTAGGTTCATACATTTTTCCTGGGCTCAATGACATGGTCAGTATTAAGTGTTTTTTTTAAAAAATAGGAAAATTGTTTTGAATTGAAATTAAATATTTGTTTATTTAAATATGTAGTTTGTCTATTGCTTTATATTTTGATATTTTTATGGAAGTGCTATTTAATTGCCTTTCATTGGTTGCTTTAACTGATTGGTTTAATATGTATTTAAAATGTGGAGTGTTTGTATGGTATTCGGTTTCTGATGAAGTCTGTGTGACAAATAGTGGATAATAAAGCTGAACTACACTAAAAACCTTTATCTGGAGTTTTCCTCATGCTTTTGGGTGCTTTTCCCTGGTTTAGTTTGGTTTGCATCTTTACCTGGTTGCTGCTGGCTTTTTTCTGTGTTACCAGAATAAAATGTTTTGTGTTCATGCACTTCCTGAAAGAAACTTAAATTGCTATTATTACTTAGTGAATTCAGGTCTCACTGATTTGCCAGAAAACTACAAATTTAAGAGGAACAGACCAAAAGTATTAGCCAAACATTCCAGGCATTCTGTGAAACTTTGGACAATTGAGTACTATGGACTCAACTCCTTGAATCATGAGTGGTGGTATGGGTAGCTAATTTAGGCTCTTGCTTCTTGTACCTAAAGTACAAAGTTTGAGTTTGAGTATCACACACACCCCTTAATAACATTCAAATAATACACTCGCAGTCTTGAGTCCTACTAATACAAAGGAAATTAACTTGTCTACACATTAAAATAATAACAGTACACAGACTTCAGTGCAGTGAGAAATGCAATAGCAGCACACTTGAAGTCTCCACTTGTCTAAAAAAAATCAGTGCAGCAAGTTTCTCTCGTACATAAGAAAATCAGTGTGAAAATGAGAAACAACACAACAAGATCCAGGTGCCCCTGCAGTAAGCCACCAAAGGTCCAAGGATAAATGCAGAAAAAAAGCAAAGGCAAGGCTCTAGTTTCTTCAACCAACACAGCTGTTTATTAACACAAGCGCTTTCACGCTTCTTCAGGTGTATCCACATTGTTGCTAAAACACCCATTTTATACTATCATCACAAATCACAAGACAATACCATTTAACTATTTTAAAGAAAAATGCTTCTAAAAACATATAAAAAGTATACATTTAAAAATATGTACCATCAAATGCAAATGCAGAAAAATATGTACACATATAACGTTTAAAAACATCACCTACGCAATGGTCTATTTTTTAAAAATAGGTCTCATTGGCACATGGTCATTTAAGCCATGTCCTACATCAGCCCTCATCCTCACAATCCAGTTTGCTTCTAACTCTTCAGTTCTAGCGCTAATACCACCACCCCCTCTTATTCTCATAACATCTGCCTAAGACCATAAATTTTAAACTACTACTGGCTATGCCCTTGAAGTCTATAAAGCAGCAATAAGCTGTCCACTTCTTATTGTTTCACACTAAAGTTAATTTCACCTTTGTTCTGACAGTAACGTATTTAATAACAACCATAGGGTTGCAACCCCATTATATATGTATATATATATATATATATATATATATATATATATATATATATATATAGTTGTAGTAGCATAATAGTAATACATTCAGCAACAGTTACTAATGTGTGCGGTGGAAATATACACCCCTAATTCCTCCCCCATATGAAACAACCTTGCTTGATGCAAAGTACTTTGCTCACTGTTTACCAGCTACTGGTCCTCCTGCTTGCAAATGCTAACTTACCAGTTAGCAAAATCTACAGTGCTCCGTTCTTTATTCAGGTTTGTCTTAGACTCGCGTACTGGACAAAAAGGCACACACTTAGGTCCACACCGTATTGACCTCCAAAAACTTTAAAAACAGTGCAGAGACAGAACCAAGGTTCACCGAGGTCACACACTGAGCTGAGATAAAAAGTCGCCTACCTTGCTTGCTTTCACCGGGAAGAATGGAAGGAATGATAGAAGTCTTTTCCTAGCAAGTGGTGAAAGTGAGCACATCTCATTGGCTAACTGGATGGATGAGATCAGCATAAATTATGATAATTAGGGCTTTGCATCATATCCTCCGCAGGTAGAACAGAAGTACAATAAGGAAGTACAAGTTCTGCAGAAAGGCAATTTCAATAAACAGTGTCATGTTATTACTGACCGAGTTTCACAATATGTCTGCTTCTGCAAATAATGTCTGTTGATTTTTAAATGTTAGTGTTTCTTAACTAACAACTTATTTAAAGCTAATTGGGTTCATTCATTCTTCATCACTAACAACACATTTCCACTTTATAATTATCCCTCCATCACATAAAAGTTAAAAATATTTATCAGTCTTAGAAAATGAGAGCCATATCTTGTTTTCTTACTGACATTCTTTAAAGCAACATGAAGGCTTAGTGGGATAAATAAGTACTTTGAAGCCCTACAAGTCATACATAAATCGCACACACTTCAATGCAGTGAGAAACGCTGTGTTAAACAGAAAAAGACCAGTTCTAAGAATTATGTAAACAGTCCAAAGTGCTTCCTGCCCTCCCCCCATTACTAGCTCTAGTAACAGTCTTTTCTTTTGCCTTACCTGGAGGAGCCAGGGGAAGAAAGAAGTACTGTGCGCACTGCCTAAATAAAACCCGTGGACCAGTAAAGTTAAATTAAGTAGTAATGAATGGCTCAGCAGCTGAATTCTGACAGGCTGTTTGTCTGCCTCATGAAGCTGACATCATCGCGCACGCCCTGCACATGATAATGTCAGGAACAGTCATCCAAAAAAAAAAAAAACCCCAGGAAATTCAGAAATTAAAGAGGCCACTCAAGAATTCATGCCACACCAATATTTTGCCTTCAAAACTGGTATTTACTGAGAAATTCAGTACGGTTGAGAGGTATGGCTGTCTCTCACTTTAACAATACCTTCCTTAATATCCTAAAAGAAATGTTCCCAATCAGATCAAAGAGAGTGAAATCTGCCAAAACTTCCTGACTTACAAAGGAAACTAGGCATCTGAGAAGGACAAGACATGGAAACTATGGTACATAGAAAAATGAAAAATCCCTCCAAAGGTTTAGACATCTTAGAGACCTTTCAAAAAAGAAACAAAAGACAAACAATGTTACTAGTCTGTACTCCAAAACAAACACCAAAATAATCCCAAACTATTTTGTTCCTCTATAAAGAAAAAGCTTCTCTACCCTGAAGGATCCCCAACCCAAATATCTACAATAAATAACAATACCAGCAACGGCAATTTTGCTATGCAGTTCCATTCCCATTTTACAGTCTCCATTCTATCACTGTTCCAGTAAAAGGCACACCCCATTCAACACACTTTATCACCTCAAAGTGGCAATACTGATGGCTTTACCATGAACAGTCCAAACCTCCACAATAACAAAAAAATTAAAACAAAAAAAAATCTACTAGACAAATTAAAGCCAAGCAGCCAACAGTCTGCCAAGCAGCCAACAGTCTGCCAACTGAATTCCTAAAAATAGCAGCAGAAGTTCTGGCCTAACTCTGGCAATTACTCTAAAACAAACAAAAAAGGACATGTTTGAGACGTATGGAAAACATCATACATTATTCCATTGCACACAGGTGGCAGCTAACTACAGACCAAGAGCTATTTTATTCCCCTTATCTAAAATATTAGAAAAAATGTATCCAAACCTAAATTACAAATCATCTCACAAATAACCTACTATCCAAAACTCAACACGGTTTCCAACCCAGTCGCAGCACTACAACTGTACCTTAAACCAACATAGACATAAAGGCAATATAGTGTCCTCCCTCTTCATTTGACCTGTCAAAAGCCTTTGACACAGTCTCTCATGACAAATTCCTCCATGAATTATCCTCCCACAATCTCAATCAATCTTTACTGTCCTTGTTCAGTAGCTATCTGTGCTCTAGACAGCAGGCTGTCAGATGGCAGCTCACAGTTTCTTCACCTCTGCCAGTGACTGTGGAAGCCTCACAAGGCTGTGTTCTAGGACCAGTGTTATTTAGCATATTCAGAAATAAGTTATACACTGCAACAAAACTTGCCACTAGAGTGTAGTATGCAGATGACTCCACCATCATCTGCTCTGCCCTCTACATTGCCAAACTGCTAGAAACCACACAGCTTTCTTCCACTGCAATATAATCCTGGCTGTCCAAGTCCACTCTACTCTTGAACCCAAATAAAGCAAAACTAATGCTTTTTAACCCCCAGTATATAATGATGTAGAGTCCTCCTTTCATAGGTTCATAGTTATATACTAGGCTAACAAACACCAGGGCTTTTATAAGCCTAGCCGTGCAATTCAACCCTATTGTGTCCCTATGTATCATTAGTGATTATTAGGAGGACGTATGTTAGTTAGGAAGTTTCTAGAGGTTATGTGCAAAAGTATGTTAGTTGGAGCATTATTGTCTGACTCTTGTCTATCAGCAACATGGGGATCAAACAAGAGATGAATTTTTCATTTCCCATCCATTGCTCAAGGTTATACTCAGATATGGTTAGGGATGGACTCTGCTTCAAACAGGTGGGAAGCCTGTTCCAGAACATGTGGATCCTCTGAAATACATATCTATTTTGCCAATATGTTCATAGGTTCATACGTGTGTACTAGGCTGATAGCCCTGAAGCCTTTAAAAGCCTAGCCCATAGGATTACCCTGGCATCTTGTCACCCGACCTTAGTTCCCAGTGCTTCAGTCGAGTAGAGCCACTGGTGTGATTGCTGGGGTGAATTTTCTATTTCCCATCCACTCATCAAGATTTCTCTTGAAGAAGACTAGTGAGGTGCTCTGTTTGACATGTATGGGAAGTTTATTCCATAGCATGGGCAGTCTCTGTGTTATGAGCCTGTCCTGCCAGCATGTTCTGTTAATTGTGGTAATGAAGTAGAGGTCTTTGGAGCATGTGGTGCAGACGGATTGGAATTTGCTCAAGGTTATACTCAGATATGGTTAGGGATGGACTCTGCTTCAAACAGGTGGGAAGCCTGTTCCAGAACATGGGGATCCCCTGAAATACATATCTATCTTGCCAATATGTTCATAGGTTCATACGTGTGTACTAGGCTGATGGCCCTGAAGCCTTTACAAGCCTAGCCCATAGGATTACCCTGGCATCTTGTCACCCGACCTTAGTTCCCAGTGCTTCAGTCGAGTAGAGCCACTGGAGTGCTAGAGTGATTGCTGGGGTGAATTTTCTATTTCCCATCCACTCATCAAGATTTCTCTTGAAGAAGACTAGCGAGGTGCTCTGTTTGACATGTATGGGAAGTTTATTCCATAGCATGGGCAGTCTCTGTGTTATGAGCCTGTCCTGCCAGCACATTCTGTTAATTGTGGTAATGAAGTAGAGGTCTTTGGAGCATGTGGTGCAGACGGATTGGAATTTCTTTAGATGTAGCATTTCTACAGAGCTCAGTCAGTCATGGCTTTGTAAGTCATGCAGAGATCTCCTCTAAGTAGGCGATATGAGACAGAGAATAGTTTGAGTTTTTTGAATCTGTCAGTATAAGACAAATGCCTTGAAAAAAGGTCCATCAGAGCTGAATCTGAGGATGTCTTGTATGCCAGGTATATATCACCGCTCAGTAACCTGTGGGAGACAGAGAATAGAGATAGGGCTTTAAGGCAATAAATATAGAACAATTTGTTTATACCATGAATCATTCTGGTAAGTAACCTTTGTGGGTGTTCCAACTACTGCATATGTTTAGTCATGTACATGCTGAAGGGGCCATTATACTCAATGACACCTTGGCCACACATTGGCCTAAGTCCAGATTACTGTCTACATATGTTCCCAGAACCCTTACTACTCGGTCAACTCTAATGGATGTCTTATTGATGGAGTAATTAGCCTGGGTTACAGTTTTCCCAAAAGACACTATAATGCATGCCTTAGCATTGAGTTTTATAACTTGTCTGTGTTAGTTGAAAGATGTTTGTGTCATGAGGGGAAACCTATGAAAGCTCCCAATTTGCACTAATCTGTGAACTTGGTCAGCCAAAGGCACTTGAAATTAGCCTTTATATCGGAGAAGTAGATGCCAAAAAGGAGCAGTCCCAGCATGTAGCCCTGAGGTACTTCACTGGTGACTGGTCTCTTAGTGGAGGTGGTATCACCAATACTGACTATCTGGGTCCTGTTTGTGAGCCAGCTGGCAATCTGGTGAGTAATGTAAGGGTTTATGCCCAGTCCGGTGTCAACTATACCCAAGTGGGGTATTGTATTGTACTGAATGCCTTAGCCACGTTCAGGTAGGTAGTGTGCACCATTTTCCTCTCATACATTGCAATGGCAACTTTTTCAAAGATATCCTCCAGATTTAGTAGGCATAATTGTCCCTTGACAAATCCAGACTGGGTTGGTTCTAGTGTCTGAAGGTTGGTTTTGTCTTTATTGATCATTTCCATGATAACTCATTCCATTGTTTTGCATATTAGACCAGTCAGGCTAATATGTCTGTAGTTTCTGGGGTCAGTTGATGGTCTACCCCTGTGAAGTGGGATAACCTTTGCCATCCTCCATTCCCATGGTATAAAGCCTGTTTTAGTTTATACTAGTAGGTATTTAATGGAGGGAAGTAGAGGAGAGGAGGGGGTGAACTTTGAGTTGAATTTGTCCGCCAGCAAATTCTCTGTCACTCTGCTCAGTGAAGGTGGTATCATTGGCCACCATTATGGCACACTGATGTGTGCTGCCTTATAGGTTTTGAACATAGTTATCAAAGGCCTTGTGGTTGTCTTTAGGGTTTGAGGCTATCTTGACCTTGTTATTGGCCTTGTTGGAATTAATTAGTCCCTTAGTGTCCTGTTTAGTTTAATTAGACAGCTCCTATCATTATGGGAGTTGCTGTTCTTGATTTTAGCCACTATACTCCATTAAGGTTAGGAGTCCACTAGTGTCGTTTGTTTGTTTTGAGCTTACTTCTGTTATGCACAGCCACCTCTATACATTTACAGGGTCTATATGAACTATTCGCATAGGTTGTTGTGAACTCAGGGTTGGGGGGGCATCAAATTTTGATAAACTATTGATTAATAGGGTGTAGCTTACTTTGGGGTAGTTCTTAACTGTTACATGGTTTGCTGGGTTACCAAGTTTACTTTAATTTCAAGCAAAAATCAAAGAAAGCTGCAAAGTTACCAACACACCACACGAAGGGCAGCAAGCAGACGAGGAGAATCCACAAGAAGAAGGAAGCCAAAACACTATAAGGCACAACGATATACCAGTAGCTGAAAGGCAAACTGCACAGAAGTTCTTTATTGTAAACGCCACAACAAATCCACGTTTTCGTCGCCAATGCAACTTCTTCAGATAAAGCCTGATGCACATAGCCACATTTATATATAATAGTTAATCAACTAATTGAATAAGTATCCATGTAAAGTGAGTCAATCTTAAAGCTGCAGCTACATTTACACTGATATTAAAAATTGTATGTAGACATAAACCTTGCAAGTTCCAAACAGAAACTACAATTGCAATGTTGATAAATATACAATCTGTTTTGACTTAATACATTTTTAAAAAACAAATATATCCACAATTATGCTAAAAAACTTTCAAACATAAAATTACACAAATTTAGAAGTTAATATAAAAGTAAGAACAGGCTAAATATAAGCCTCATATCTGTAAAATTACATACAACCTACTAGTTTTAATAGTAAAATTATATAAAATACAATATCTAAACTTGTTGTTTTATAAATAAATACAATGGTTTTCTACCATCAACCATGTGTAAATGCAATAAATACATATATTGTAATTAAAATATTACCAAAACCACAATTTTACACATTTACATCCTTACAATTGTTCCGCTTTGAGTTTTAGGTAAGGCATGATAGATATAAGGTCATTAAGACCCGGAGGTTTGTTGGAAGCTAATAAAATCTGCCAACAAGTCTCTCTATGGGATAGTCTAGCTTCCCAATGCCCTCCCCTAATATCTTTAGGAACTGTTTCCAACACAAAGAACATAAAAAAAGCAGATTCGCACACCACTGTGTGCCTGTAAAGAGCATTAGTGTTGCATTGTTTTTGAATTTCATAGCAATGTTCATAGATACGCCTCTTTAACTGTCTTTCGGTCTTGCCAACATAAAATGCTTGGCAAGACCGGCAAACAGCCAAATAAACTATACCCATAGAATTGCAATTGTGGAATCTCTGAGCACAGATCTTTCTGTTCCTACTTTCGAAATAGACATGTTCCTGGTTAATGACATATTTACACTGCCTGCAGTGTCCACAATGAAAAGTGCCTTTTCTAGATTGCTTGGAAATACTATAACTGGTGTTATTTTCCAAAACCCTCTTGATGTTAAGACCCCTTCTATATACGAATTTACATGTCAAGTCCTTTAGATTGTTCAAATCAGTAAAGTCCTTGAAAGTGCTCAATTCTTTTTGAATAATGTACCTAATGTGTCCTACATCCTCACTATTTTCAGTAACAAATACCAAATTAGAACCAAGCATGTTAAAAGAGGAGGGGGGACTTTCATTAGATACATCAAGTCGTTTCTTCCCTAAAATAGGAGCAAATCTAGAACCCCTGGCAGAACAAACCTCCTCACGAACCATCTTAATCAATGATGTAGGGTATCCCCTATCCACAAATAGGGAGCTCAATTTGTCCCCCTCAATTTGAAAGATATGGTCATCCGATGTCATACGGGAGACCCTAACAAATTGACCCTTGATTATAGATCTTTTTTGGAATTTAGGATGTGAACTGAAGTAGTGCAGGTAACTATTAGAAAATGAAGGCTTTCTATATATACATGAACTGAAACTATCAGCATGTTTGTAAAGAGTGACATCTAAATAATTGACTTGATTGGCTGAGATGTCATGTGTAAATTTCAGAAATTTTGTTGTTGAATGTAAATAAAATATTCCCCACAGAAGTACACATAGTTATTACTAAGAACTAATTCCAATAAATGTAGGACTAATATAACATCATTGTTTGTGACACCTTTACACTCCCAAAGGGCCTCCTCCATCCAGGCCAACCCAATTGCATGTGGAATCACTGAAAAAAGGTCTACCACATCAATGGTTACAAACAATAGGTCAGGCCTGTGAAGTTCGTTGGTAATCCCCCGCAAAAATTTCCAGGAGTCCTTGAGTAAATGTTGTTGTTTTCCCCACAAATGCTTTAACTTCCAATCCAAGAATTTGGAAAGGTTGTGGGTTTTTGACCCCTGGGCAGCCACAATGGGTCTAAGAGGAGGATCTGTTACATTCTTATGTATTTTAGGCACCCCGAAAATTGTGGGTACTTTTGGATGTGGATTGTTCAAAAAAGTGTAGAGGTCAATTTCAATAACTTCCTGGTCCAAAAGATCCTGAATGGCCAGGTCAATTTTTTTGTATGACATATGGACCTCGTTTAGAGAAGCAATAGTGTATTTCACCATATCATATAACAAATTATGCATTTTAGCCTCATACATTAATTGGTCCATAATAACTGTGCCGCCCCCTTTGTCAGGTTCCATGACCCTGACAGAGGAATCCACACTAAGTTCAGTCAAAAGAGTACTTTCGGCCTGATTAAGGTTAGAATTATATTTGGACTTTCTTGTTCTACTCCGTATCATATGTACAATCCTATTTTCCAAATTACTGATTTGTGGATGTAGAGGAGGGTTGTAGGTACTAGACTTTTTGAGCATTAAACATGGGCCCATGGTAGTGGATCCAAACAAATGCTGAAGGTTGAGCTTACGCATAAAAAGTTTGACATCAAGTATGGTATTGGCAATATTACTACACTTACTAGGCACAAACTTAAAACCCTTTGTGAACAAAGAAAACCATGTGTCAGAGATAACTGCATCGCTGTAATTATAAATGTGATATCCATTTAATGTATGCATAGAGTAATTACCAATAGCAGTTACCTCAATAGTCTCAGTTTCTACCAGTCCTGTTTTTGATTCGCCCTCCACCTCCTGGTTTTGACCCCCCCCCCCCCACCTGCCGAGGGGAACGAGAATCCTTCTTCTTGTGGATTCTCCTCGTCTGCTTGCTGCCCTTCGTGTGGTGTGTTGGTTACTTTAATTTCAAAGTAAAAAGCTTGTGGTGGTTTGAACTTAGCAATCAGGACATGCTCCTAGGGGGCAGGTGCACACTCTCCCATATTGGTGAGTACCAGGAACAGTATGTCTGGTCAAGGGTATTGTAATGGTCAACAACACCAAAATCAAAACAGTCTCTTAAAAACTAAATTACTAGAGGGACTTAATCAACGTACACCGGAAATTTGACCAGCATATACTACAAATCATTAAAAAAGAGATATGACACTGGGCTTCCTCTATAGGGCTAAATGATATCTAACAGATTCTAGCTGCAAAGTCATATCCAGAACCTACTTGCTCCTAGCCCTTCTCTATGCTTCAGCAATACTAACAAATCTGAACAGAACTGATAAAAAAATATCCAGATTTTCTGCAAACTTTCCTCTCAAAAGCACATCACTGCACTGTTTTAAAAATACTAGACTCATTAGAACTTCCACACCAGTTATCATACACCCAGCTATTCATTGCTCAAAAAACGTATTCACATATCAGATACATGTTCCACGCTCCTGCAACTCCTCAATCCTATTCCTGTAACAGACTCCTAAGATTCAGCTGCAAATCACTCTTACTCACAACTGAATCCAGTAACAGCACAGGTGAGTTACTATATTCAGTCAATGTACACAAACTTTGGAACTCTATCCCTCATGATGTCAAACTCTCAGGTAAACTAACTGACTTCAAAACAAAGCATAAATAGCACTTAAAAAGAATTGGGTCTTCTCATGCACTACTCCTGGTTAGCCCTTCCCACAATAATAATTTAACCATAGTACTACAATTAATATAAAGCTACCTGAATGTTAATCATAGGTAACTACTCCCTAACCAATTTTGTTCTTTCTTACAATTATTTGCCGTCTCTTCTCTATTACTTTTTGCCTACCCATCTCCCTATCACTTTCTTCCAAAACATTATAACTTTATTCTATAACCTCTCCCCATATATTCTCAGTTTAAAATGCATATCTCATTCTCTTAACATCCACAGTCAAATAACATTATTTTCCTCTTTCCTGCTACTCCCTGGTAATTCTGTTTTCTCTCAACTTCCCCTTACTACCACCTTTCTCTCCAATCTCTTCTACTTGCTGAACTTAAACATCTTATCTTGATTTCTAGAAGACCTAGTATATTTTCTATTTCAACTCCATTCCCAAAACTTTAATTTCCTCAGTCATTGCTGCTTTCAGCAACCATTGGTATAAACCAAACTTATGGACCTACATGTTTTAAATGACACTGATTTTAACATATTAATACCTGTATATCATCAGCAGAGCTAGTTTCTCAACACTATTTGAATGTTAACCAGTAATAAGTAAACTCTACATCATGTTTATATTGCACTTATGTACTGTATACTAAATATTAATGTCATGTTACAACAAATGAACACAAAAAATACAAGAAACTTACATATGCAGATCAAAGGATAAAAGCCTCCCCAAATCCACCACAGTCCCATAATGGGGTGAATAAAATAAATAAAAGATAGTTCAACTACATAAAGCCACACAGTAGTTTATTGACAAGTTAACTGTTACTAAGCGCTTTTGTCCTCGACTAATCATGGGATTTCATCAGAGTAATATTGTAATGCCAAGTTACTCTTTTAAAGCAAAAAGCCCACAAAAGTTTTGTTGTTGCTGCCAGGTCATTCTGCTTTAAGATACAACACATTTTACTACATAAAAGTTAATTAAGCAACTGTTGTAAAAAATAAAACTTGGAAAAAATATTAAAAACCTTTGCATTTGTACAAATATATTAACCAATTTTTAAATGTATTTGTTACCTAAGTCATCCCCCTTTGTTGAATTAAAAAAGACAATTTAATGTTGTGTTACTAACAATTAAGCCAGAAAATCTGTAAAATAAATGGGACACAATCAAAGTGTCTAGAAATTAATAACTTAATGCCTTCAGCTTAAAAAAAAACATGAAAAAAGGTTTTCTGCAAGATCTATTTGGGGTGAAATTAAAATCAAATATGTGTTCTGGCATTGTTCTCATATGCCTCAGCAGGAAAGTTTTTTTAAGCGATAAATTAAGCATTTGAGTTGCTTATTCAAAATAGTTTAGATTGGCCTCAATATCTTCATGAAGACTTTCCCCCAGATTTAATAAACTCTGCATATGAATAGTGCAAGCCCTACATGGAGTGTATCATGGCCGTGTCTGCAGCTCCCCCTCAGCAGCGCCCCTTGCATATTAATAAAGGTGTGCTACTGAGGGAGAGATGTGTACATGGCTATTGAATCAGTGTAGGGGATGTGTTACAGTGCTTGCAGATGTGTAACACATCCCCAGCTCTGTCAAAGTTCCGGATAGTACTGAAATAGTAAAGTTAATTGTGTTTACTTGCCCATTTTTTTATTTGTAGGGGATGTGTTACAGTGTCTGTAAGACACTCCCTGTACTGTCAAATTTCTGGATAACACTGCAATATAAATGTTAAAATGTCATTTACACTTTTTAATCCCTTGTGTTTGCACTGCACTTAGCAATGAACATGTGCGAGACATCTAAAAATAGAAACCGGATGCTTTTAATTTTAATAGAAAATGTCGAGTTTAAGTATCACTGAGCAGGTTTGTGTGACATGTTGCTCAGCAGTGCTTAAACATAACTGAAAGCTATACACAAATGTATAGCTGAACTCTTCACATCTGTGTTAGCTGAATGGTTTGAGTCACGACCTTGTGTACAGTACGTGCATGGTTTGAATGCCCAGACAGGGCATTCAGCTTTTACATCTGATAGCATTAATGTATGCAGTTTTTTTATTGACGTAGTTATTGATATTTGTTAACGTGGTTAGTCCAACTGGTCCAGAAGCCCATTATCAGTGGAGATACAATTAGAAAAGCTCCAGTTACACACAAGTGTCCAATACATTACAGTCACACCCCAAGATAACGTAATTAAAATACAAAGGGTTAGGTCATGTAAAATAAAAACATACACATAATAAAGTATCATTAATATTAATGTCAATATATTTTCTATTTATTATTTAAAAATCTGATTTGCCCTTAGCTAAGCACTGCTAAACCAAGCCAAGCAATAAACAGGACCTGTATTAGCAGTAATGCACCACTAAACATTGCTAAGCATTTACCAGTTTAAGCATTGCTCAACTAAGCTTTGTGGTTTTGTTGTGCTAAGCTTTGCTTAGCATTTTTAAAAATGATCCAATGGCGGCAAAGGTTGGGAAAACAGCCTTATTTAAGCTGAACAGGCAGGAATACAGCCAGAACCTGTTGGAGTTTAATCACTGCAGGAACTATGGCTCGAGTTGGGTAAGGTGTGTGCTTCCTGGTTCAGCACTGGGGCATTTTGGAGTCCATGGTCATGGTTGGGCTCCTTGTCAAACCTCATGGTGACCAGCTGCTGCAGGGCCAGTATCAGGGCTCTGAATATAAGTCACAGGCCTAGGACCATCTGGCAAGTGCCCTCACCACTGCAACTGGAATCCCCTGCACTGGTGAGCAGTTGTGTCCTCATTATGATGACTTGAAGCAAAGGAAGGGAGAGTTCTTGGCTGATCCAAGATGCTCAGGACTGCAATGGCCCAAATGTTTGTAAGTATAGGAACCTTTGATTTACCAAATTCTAGTATGAATATCTGAGAAGTATACATATTGGTGTGCTTTCCCCCCACAGCTGCAGAAGAGAGGGCTCACAACCTGGAGGCCCATGCAGGGCACATGGCCAGGATGCACCAAGAGTGTGGTGAGTACAGATATACCTTGCAATATATAGTAATCTAATTAAGAAAGAGTACATTAGTAACCTCCAGCAGGTATAGTCTGCTGTGAGTGTACTGCAATGAATGTGTACATAGACCTGGACTGATATAAATGAGTATTGCCAGGTACAGTTCAATATAGATGAAAGCTTGAAACATGCTACTGTTATGGAAAGAAAGTTAATACTGCATTAACAATGTTTGGGAATAACATGTGTATACTATATTAATGATACATGCTCTGGTAATAAAGTATATAGGCATTGAAAATGTGAAGGGAATAAATTAACTGCGTTCCTAATCTACAGGGAATACAGTACAACTGCAGTCAGAATTGTGAAGAAATAAAGGCAGCATCACATAGAGTGTGTAATAACAGATGTCTTCCAATGCCAGCATCATTTAAATTATAGAACAATAAAGACTGTCAGCTGTATAACAATCACTGTGTCATTTCATCCTCAATAAACTGTGTTCTGCCAATTGGTGTGTGTATTCTGGGCTGTTTGTCAAGAAATCAAATATTACAGATTTTGTGAAGTAAACAAGGGTATAACACCACAAAGTGACCAAAGTTGTCCAATGAATAACTGTCATGCTAAAGTGTAGATGTGGAGCTGTACTACATGATATAATGCAATATGATATTTGTTCTGCACTAAGATCTGAACCTAGAGTAGTACTGTGTGAGGTATTATAGTGTGTTTCTCCCAAGACTGGCTTGTTTGAACTTTTGCATTTCAGCTCTATGCATCCTTGAATGTACGCATTCTGATGCAGACAAGTATAAAAGTGTAATAGCTGTAGACTGCAAATATATCATGTGCAAGTGTATGTGGGTCTGGTAGGCAACTCAGCACCCTGATGTGGTCTGTACAGATCATACACATATTCTCATCCATTAGGGGTTAATTGTGTACACCTGCATTCCAAGTATTATTACACAGTTCACTTACTATCTCTGTCATGCATGAATCTCATGCATGTATGTTCATCTATCACTACAGTCTTGTGTGACACTCATAATATATTACAAGGTCACATTTTGTCACCAGGTGAGCCTTAGGTACATGTCACTCAAACAACACACAGCAGTGGCCCAGTAGCTTGGTGTGATAAGCAAAATGTATATATATATGTTGTTCATTTTGCCACACACAGACTGGGGTTTGAATCCATGGAGGGATGATAAGAACTATTTATAGTAACAGACAAGTAGTACCGTTTATTTATAGAAACAGTTGCATATTGTTAACAGATATTCTCCCCACAGGACTTACAGGTAAATAAATGTCTGTAGTAGCTGTATGAATGGTATACTAATGTCTGTGTCCAGATGTAGTAATGTGTGAACATTTCTCAGCAAGGTGATAAGACTTCCTTAAACAAAATGACATGACACAGATATAAACCTTGAGCACAGATATAAACCCAGATGAAATATGTCAGTATCACACTCAGACAACATCAGTGCAGAGTACACCTTGGTAGTCATATGTTTCCCTGACATGTAATAGCCCCTGTAGTTATCAGGTCCCAGGATCTGCCACATAACACATGCACTCAGGTCACTGCACAAGTGACTCAGTCATTGTCCATGTGGGTGTGGATGACCTAAGATGTACCTCCCTGGACTACATGAAAAGAGATGTGATGGAACTCTCAGATTATGTGGCCCAGGCAGGCATGACACTAGCCCTGAGCAGTATTCTACTGTCACCCAGAATGATACCACAGCATGATCAGAAAATGACAGACTTCAACAATTGGCCAAGTTTCTAGTGTCATTTTAAGGGGATCCAGTATCCGTCTGCCTGGGGTAACATGACTGACGGACCTCAATGGTTTGCCAGAGATGGCCTGCATCTGTCACCACTGAGATTCTAGCTGCTGGCTAATGCTCTTGCCACCACTATAGTGCCTTTTATAGGCAGTGTTCCAAAGAACAAAATTCCATCATAACAGCTGCAAACAAATGCAATCTGAGGGTCATACTGCTCAGTGCTAGAAGTCTAAATCTCAAGATGCACTCGCTCAAAGCTCTCCTCAAAATGGAGAATGTCAACATCTGTGCTGTAATGGAAACCTGGTTGAGGCAGAAAGCACCTCTGCACTCCCAGGCTACCATTCATTCCATACCTTTCAGCCCCAGAATACATCCAGAAGCTGCAAAGGCAGTGGTGTCTCAATATTCACAAAGGATGCACACACCTCTAGACTGGTAGCCCAGCATAATGAATCCAGGATACTTCAGGTACAACTAACACTGGGTAGGACAATGTTACAAGTCATAGCCTGCTACACCTAACCATGTCCCTAGACTCTCTCTCCAAGTTCTTAAGCACTCTAAAATCTATCGAGGTCCAGCCCATTACTCTCATACTGGGTGACCCTTCCATCAGCTGGGATAACTATTTCAAGTACCAATGTACAGCCACAACGCTTCCTGGAATTTATCAATTCCAATGCCCTGGACCAGCTCACTCTGAACCCCACTAGAGGATGCAACATCCTCAATCTGGTTATCACCAACATGGGGGACCATTGCTGCACACTTATAGTCAGTTCCTCCCTGGTTAGATCCGACCACAAACTGATCACCATGGAAATCTTCATCTCACCTACACCCCAACTAAGGTGACCACCCTCAAAAACTTCTCCAAAGCTGACTTTGGGCTCCTAAAAACAGAAATGGCTAAAATCTCGGCACCCATGCCAGTGGAAAATAGCTGCATGACTACCGAATCATACACCAATGCACTGTACAAGCACATACACAAATAGATGGATCTTTCCATACCAAACAGAACCAAGACGCTCTCCTCCAAAAAAAGGAAGCCAATCTGGTGGTCCCCAGCCATCAATAAACTCTACAACAAAAGGAAAAAAACTGTTGTAAATAAAAATGAAGTCACAAGACTGGAAAAACTCAGACTCGACAAAAATATAACGTCCCTTATCAAATCCTCTAAAGCCAGCTATGAAGGCAGAATTGCAGCTAACACCAAAAACAACTGCAAAGCCTTCTATAGCTATATGAAGAACCTCTAAGGCAAAACACAGATTTGCTCTGAGTTATTGCTCAATGGTACCCCCTATACTGAGCTAACAGATATAGCCAATATACTGGTCAACAAATTCAGTGCCAACTTTACCCCTCCCCACAAAGGCCCTATCACAATGCCAGAGGAAAGCCTGGTACCCACCATTTCTGCAGCACAGGAAAAAGCTGCATTGTCCAAAACCAAGAATACAGTGTCCATGGGAACTGATAACATCCCTGGCTCCATCCTACATGAGCTACAAAATGAATTGGCACTACACCTGTGTGTCCTGTTCAATCACAGCCTTACCTCAGGCTTTGTCCATAACAAATGGTGCACTGCTACAGTCATTCCTCTCCATAAAGGGGGAGCAACTTCAGACACTAGGAACTACCACCCCCTTAGCCTGATGAGTGTATTATACACAGCTATGGAGTGCATCATTGTGGACCTGAAAGATATAGGGAATCGCCAAACTCTTGACCCCACACAGTTTGGCTTTGTCATAGGGAGATCCTGCCTGCTGAACCTGGTTGGCTTCTTCGAGGCAGTCACCAAGGCTGTGGGTGAGGGTAAGGAAGTGCATACAGTATACCTCAACCTGGTCAAGGCCTTTGATACCATTCCCAACTCTGGTATCATTGATAAACTTACCAAACTAGGCATCAGTCCTTGTATCACTAGAAGAGTTGTAAATTGCCTCACAGACAGGACCCACAGAGTGAAAGTAGCGGATTCCAAGTCAGACTTCGATCAGTCATGAGTGGAGTCCCACAGGGCTCAGTCCTGGGCCCTCTCCTATTAAGCATCTACTTCTCAGAAGTCCAGACCAGCACAGAGGGACTCTGTCTGACCAAGTTCGCTGATGACTGCAAGCTAGGAGTCATTATCAACTCCCCAAGTGATGCAGACATCCTACAAAAGGGCCTCTCTGAGACCAATGACTGGTGTTGGAACCATGGCCTTAAGCTTAATGCCAAAAATGCATTATCATTCCCTTTGGAAAAAACTCAGTTTCCACAAATTGCCACATCGATAAGAGCCCACTAAACAATGAAGGGGCCATAAGAGATCTGGGCACCCAGGTCAACAGCCACCTCACCTTTGACCACTACATTGCCACTGTGGTCAAAGTCCTTCTACATGGCACATCTTATAACCAAAGGTTTACCATCCAGAAAGAAACAGGTCATCATCCCTCTCTACTCATCCCTCATTAGACCAAGCATCGAATATAATGCCCCTTTTGGTATGTACCTGACCAAACACAACAGTTGGAGAAGCCACAAAAGTACCTCACAAAAAGGATATTTGGCCTTAAACACATGTCCTACATGGACATACTCAAGAAACATAAGCTGTTTTCAGTCTGTTATCGTCTACTTAGAGGTCATCTCTGTTTGACTTACAAAGCCATGTCCGACCCAGCCCTACTTGAAATGCTATACCAAAAGTAATCCTAATGCCCCCATGCCACACACTCCAGAGATCACAACCTCATTACCACAATCAACAGAACATGCTGGAGGGACAGGTTCATCTCCCAAACACTACCCATACTCTGGAATAAGCTTCCCATTCAAGTCAAGCAGAGCACCTTGCTGGACCTCTTCACGAGAAATCTTGACGAGTGGATGGGTAACAGAAAGTTCACCCCAGGGATCACTCCAGTTGCCCTACTGGATAGAGGCACTGTGAACTAACACCAGGTCGCACAGTGCCAGGGCAGTATTTTGGGCTAGGATTGTAAAGGTTCCAGGGCCATTAGCCTAGGTACACACCTATGAACCTATGATGTACAGTACTATTCCAAGTTAATAAGACAAATTAATGGTCTCTTGTTGGCACGGCTTTATGCTTGGTGTGTCCATGAATGTCTGCTGATAGTCTAACTCCATGCCTACCAATGATGGCATTATACATGTCTCTCAAGTGTCACACTGTCACAGCTGGTGAGTTGTTGTCTTTCAGCTTTTCCCAATTAGGGGTCGCCACAGCGGAACTGCGGTCCGCTAATGATTGGTAGTTGTTTTTTAAGTGCCGTGTTACCAGCCCTGATGCATAACCTTCAATGAAGGTACGCCCATTCACGCATGTCTCCACGCAGAAGACGCTCTAGCTGAGAATCGAACCGGACAGCATCTTACTGTGAGGCGACAATGCTACCGCAGCACCACCATGTCACAGCTGGTGAGTATTGCTACCAAAACCCTTAGACATAGATATAAACCCAGTTGAAGTATGCCAGTATCACACTCACACAACATCAGTGCAGAATATACCTTGGTAGCCATATATGTTCCCCTGACATGTGATAGCCCCTGTAGTTATGTACCTGTGGGTGTTGCAGCTTGGCCAATACCATCCCATATGGATAGCTTGAGAGGTATGTACATGGTACAAAAGCTATGGGGCACTTGTAGACATAAAGAAAGGGCAGACCTGTAGTGTATTTAGCAGTAATGTTGTGAAAAATATAGCCTATACAGTTGGTAATGGAATGTCTTTCTCTCCCCCAACCCCTTATCTGCATCACAAATTATTATTCTTATACTATGGGTATGGTTCTATTTTCACATATGTTGTTCTCAAAACCTATGTTGGACCTTGTATTGTAGCACTGATTATATATTACAATGGTCGCATACTAATATAACTTGTTGTAACACCAATGATGTTGGCCTTTTGCTGTAAATGTTACTGTCATGCTGTTATAATAATGACTGTTAATTCCATTTCTGTATACTATGCAATTCTATTGTTCTGGATTGGAATACCCATGCATGCTGTTATAACTAACATTGAAATGTTCTGGTCATGACTAACCAATACACTTTGACAACCCTCAACACCATTGCATGACTGGGTAGGTCGGTTCTGGCAGATCCTCCTATCCCACCTCTTCTGGTTGTGGCACTGGAGCTGCCTCCTCTGTTGGTCCTGCACCACCCATGGGTGGAACCACCTCAGGGGATGGGGCCCATCACCCCCCAGATGGGGGTGCGTAGAGGATATTGTCACCCAAAATCAGTTAGCAGGGGTGGTGCACAGGATTATCCAATGCAGTTTGGATGATGGACTGCTTCAGATTGAAGGCAGACTGGTGCACCTGAAAGGGCAGGCTAGCCCTGGTGCCCAGACCCCAGCACAGCCACCTTTGGGGCTGTGAATGAGCAGTGGTGACTGCCCATGGATGGGGAGCTCAGTCCCATTGTTGCATCTAGGGGCATTTGGTCCTCCTATTCTCAAACACCCTCCCCGTCCAAGGTGTTTAACCCTTCATGTGTCATACAATACCCCTCTCCACTGTCTTGTCTGCCTGCAAATGCAATCTCTCCTACCCATCTTACCTCCCAACTGTACATACAACCCTTCCCCAACATTCCACACTCTCTTAAAAAAAAAAAAAAAAGGCATCTGTCGTGCATAAAAAAATATCACCCCATACATAGCTCTCCATTTCACTCCCTTGTACACTGCCATCAGTCATCCCAGCAAATAATCAACAAAGTTATGTCACTCACACCTCTCTCTGTGGGATGTGAAAGTCCAAATTCCAATTTGTTCACAACATGCACAGCTGTTTCTGCACAAGAAATGGGAGAGCTATGGTCCTTTCCTACACCTATCCTACTCACCCCTACCTGCCTTTCTTATTGTTTTTCCCCTACTTGCCCCCATTTTACCACTTTCCTATCACCCCTTTATCCTTTGCTTTTTTTTTTTACATAGTGTGGGTTTAAACAGAATTAAGCACTGCTTAGCATCACAGTGTGTTGTGCAAAACCATGCACACCTGCTTAGAACTGCTTTAATCACCTTATCTAATTCTGACACTGTTATGCATATCAATAAAATAATTACCCCTGCCAGGTCTTGCACCTAGGACTCTCTAAGCTACAGCATAGTGCATTAGCCCACTAGGCAAAATCAACTCTGCAGAGTGACTGGTGTTTTTATAAATATATCATCCATTACCGTGATGTCACATCACCAAAAATATACACCCCTGCCAAGTATTGAACCCAGAACCCTCTGAACTACAGCATAGTGCATTAACCCACTAGGTGTTTTTACAAATATATCCTGATTGCCAGTGACACACTACTTCTACATATAATGGGATAAATGACAGCATACTTGGTCCTGTGATGCAGACACCAAACCAGTGCACAGCCAAGTATATGTTGATGGATGTACGGGAGGTAGTGCTGACAACTGCACAGACTGTTGGAGAATGTCCACAGTTGTGCCACCTACTTATGGCATGGTTGTCATAAAACCTGTTCTGTATGCTGAAGTACTGGCAAGTCAGTGCAGATTAAGGTTACAACCTCAAAACAGGTCAGTGTCACACTTCATACCCATCCGAAAACACGTGTTCATGCCAATCCTGTGTAACACACTGTATGCATGCAAATATGTCTTGCAACTACACCTGCCATAATAATGACCGAGTAGCTCTATCTGTGATATGCCTACCATGTGTGACATCTAGACACCCACAGTCCTGGCCCACAGTCCAGTCTGTTGCACAACAACTACATGTTTGTCAATACAACATAGATATAACTGAGGCCTGCAAAGTCCAGCAGAACTGGTTGCTGCTGGCACAGTCACTGACACCCACATTAGCATGTCAGAGGCCTGTAGGGTGGGACACATGTCATAAATATGAATATATGTCCTATATGCCACCTACCACTCTCTGGATAGCATTATTATGTAACATATGTACCAGAGACGCATGCCTCACCTGGACTGTTATGGGTACCTTCACCCTGGCTATGCTGTCACAGCAGAGCTGACACTGATCCCTCATTCACATATATACAGCTTGCTGTCTCCCACTGTGGTCTCGATCCCCAGTATGACTCCTGGCCAGAATTCAGCAGATGCAGCCTGCTAAACATGCAGCAGTATGTTCAGCTACCTGCTAAACAGTCTCCTTCTACCAGCATACACAGCTGATAGACCAGTGTCAATTGCAGCAGCATGCACATTCAGATAAAAATGATGTATGACACTCACATCTGCCTGTCTGCTTACTGACCCAACACACATTGTTAAACAGTAAACTGACACAAAATCAGAAAGTCTGTTAAAAATTGCCAAACATCGAATGCAAAACTGTGGTCATACCACATCAATCCAAACAGTGGACAGTATTTCTACCTACCCTCTGTGATGCTGTAGCTCCCACACCTCAATAATGTCCTCCTCACAGGCCAGGAAAAGGGCCAAGGCCTACATGAAGGCTTTAAGCTTGGCATTGTGTTGCCATGCCATTTGCTAATGAAAATGCAACCCAGCTGTTCTGGATGGTATTAGCAAATGTGAGTCACATACTAGTGCACAGGCAACCATCTGTTCATGAGCATTACCTACAAAAGACAAGCTAATGTCTATGGTAAACAGGTCTGTGATTTTCTTCATGAAGACAGACTGCATGTTCCTAGGAAAACTTAACACTGGATTTCTGCTCACAAAGGAGTACAACACTATAGCAGGTATGTCATAGAATTCTCCAGGTAATGGAATCCAGATGGGGGAATGCAGTCATGTGAAATAGGAATTCCAACAGTAGATCTCAACAACATATCTTGGAATGACAAGTTGCTGTTTGTCAGCTGTCAAACACCTACAGTCTTCCCTTTTGGCTCTGTCTGCAGTGGCATACATCACAGCTCTGGTCTCAGAGTTCCCACAGCAATGGTCAGCTCACTTAAGAATGCTACTGGATTGTCTGTTGTACAATACTGACAATAACTACTGGGGGATACAGCTGGCATATCACATCATGCACTGTCAGTGAGCCACTCTCAGTCTGTGAATGTCATACAGGCATAGTTCAACCATGGGTCAGGTGTCCCTGACTGTTCCTGACATACTCTGGCTAAGTCACTGTGTACTTCACACTTTTATCTCATTGTCTGACAGCTATGGCTAGCATACCTGGGACCCCCTGCAGCAAGACAGCAGGTTATAGGCAGCAGTAGTAGGGGACACAGGCCCCGACTCAGCAGCAGTGTGTACATATTGAGCATACAATATTAGGGAATGAATACAGTACTAGATATTTAATGTACTAGTACTGTGTTCTGAGGGGTCTGCCGTGTCACAGACACATTTTCCACAGTCTGGGTACGACCATTACATATTGTCCAACTGGTTTCAGACATCTACATTTGTCTGGCAGGGGGTCCACATATATCAGGCACATGTACACATTTCACAAATATCTGTGTATTGCAGATGCCGGACATCTAGCAGGAGGAAACCCTACACCACATCTGCACTGCTCTCAGGTATTGTGTAGCACACATGTTGCTGAAATGTCCAAATACACTTGTATTACCAGTCATGTATTTGTCTGATGGTGACATGGTACTGTAATGTTGCCCATAGGTGACGCACCACAGTAGATGGCAATGATGGGTATGGATACATAAACAGCACAGTCTGTCATAGCACACAGGCCATAACTGGTACACCTAGGATCATATGAGGTTACTAGGCCATGGGTCTTGAGCCCCCATAAGCCTATCCCAGATGTTAGCCCATATATGCAAGGCAGCACCTGATGCCACAGTCCAACAGGGACACAGGTGGTATCCCAAGGGTGTATGTGCTGTTAAACATCCAATTACTCAGATTCCGATTGAAAGGTGTGAATAGCTACCCTGCCTGATGTGGCAAGCACATCCATTCCACAGCAAGCTTGGTGTGTACACATCTGAGATGCCAACAAGCCCAGTTGATGACACACACCAGATTGAGGGTGTGTGTGTTGGTTAATTGAGTGGAACTTCAGCTGAACTTGTGCAACAGTCCCAACAAAGTAGAGTCCATGATTGCCTTGTATGCCAGACAGATGTCACCTCTGAGGAGTATGTATGAAACTTGGTAGAGGGATGGGCTTATAGCCTATGTGTGTATGGTAGATGTTTGAGGCCCTGGTATTCCCTGGTGGGGAACGTCTGTGATGTCCCCAACTGCTGCATATGCTGTGTGAGCTGAATGATGAAGAGGGCATTATACTCAATAATGGGCCTCATTGAGGGGATTACAGAGATGTTATGATCCCATGTCCCTGGATAACACACCCTTATGTATGAGGTGGGCCATGTAGAAGGTTTACCTTACAATGGGATCAACATGGTGGTGAACCATCATGTTGCCATCAACCTGTGTGCACATATCCCTCACTGCTGTTTACATGCCTAGGATGTTGTTAGTACTGTGATAATATTTGGGGATGTCAGTCTCCCAAAAGGGGTTGACACTGCATTTCCTGGTATGCAGTCTGGCACCTGTCACGTTCTGCATGAGACCATCCTAGGTAGGTGTTTACATCACTAGGGAATCTGGTAACAGCACACAGCACCCATTCATCTGCAAACATGGTTGCCCATAGCCCAATGGCTGTGCCCTGTGTAAGAATTGCTAATACTGTTCTGTACAGTAATTAGCTGCAAACACTGTATGCAATGAGACTGAGAAATGAAAGTCTTAATTACCCAAGCTCGTGCTGAACAGGTGCTAGTCTCCCCTTTATGAACCAAGTCTTGTGCACTTTTCAGAATGAATTCTCCAAACACTGTAGTTCATTTAATAAGGTTTTATTAAATGTTCACAATATCTGAATACTGTCTTCATTAACAGTACTGATAAACAATTCAAGTTGCTGCATGTCATAGTCTGATTGTCCTGAACAACATAAACTGACATAGTCTCTAGATGACCTGTTTTCTGTACTCAGGCTTAAGTGTTTGACATCTTCTCTGAAGTAACAGATCGAATGAACTTACTAACCTTAACTGAACTGCTGTCCTGAACACAGTATATTATATTGTTTTAGTCTAGTAAATTTCCTTATTTACTTTTTTTTAACCTTGGTCTCAGGCTTTATATATGCTTTGTTAAGGAACAATCTGTAGCTGACCTTTTCTTTGAGAAAAGAAAATTCTGTCTGCACACCCTATGCTTATCTTTCCTTTTTAATAAACAGTCTTCCATGCTTGGCCAGCAAGGTTATTTTTCTTTCTGCTTAACTGTGTTTTATGCATAAATGAAAGACAATTCATTTTACCCTTTAGCCTGTATAATGTCTAATAACTACTTTAAAATGGAAATCCCTAATCTAATACCCTGCACATCAGAAGTGTACATCACACATAACAGAGGCTCAAACACAGAAGACCAGGATGCACCTCTAGTTATGGGTCAACTGCCTAAGGTGGATTCCCCTATGTGGATTACGTGGGTCATGTCAGTGCACTAGTGAGCTACCCCTCAGGTAACATATGGTGTGATGCATACTTGGGAGCATATATCTGTTATGGCCAAGTGGGTTATACTGTCAAAGTCTTTATCCAGGTCAAGATAGGCAGAGTGCACTCACACCCCCCCTGCATGGCTATGATGACTGTGTCAGAGGTCAACCGAGTGTAACAGAGAGCCTTCGTCAAGGAAGGGATGATAACTATGTGTGATGGTGTGTGTGGATGTTGTCAATGTCCTTGTTAATGAGGTTCACTATAAACTGTGCTATGGCTTTGCAGATCAGCCTAGTTAGGCTGACGGATGTATAATGTGACACATTGGTGGACACCCCACCTTAGTGTAAAGGGGTGACAGTGGTTGTCCTAAACATGGCTGGTACAAAGATGTTCGTTAGGCCTCCTGTGAATACAGTGCCTTATGGTGTTATAAGGTCATGCTTGGGGTCATGTAGGATGCATCCTCTGATGTGATATCATCCCGTGGTGGCTTTATACCATGACTTTCACATGGCAGTGGTGACCTGTTAACTACATATAGGAGAAGGGGACATTCGATGTTTACAGCTTTTGCTGTTTAGGTGTCGAGCTTTAGGTATTTGATTACCTGAAGCTTTGACTTTATAATATAGACCCTGCTACTACAATAGTAGGAGGCTAACACCGCTGCATACAATGTAGATAAGCTTTGAACAAGCAGTAATAGGTGCAACAGGAGCATGCATTTGAACATCTTATAGAACATGCAGCCAATTAGCAGGAAACATCATGATCAGGTGGGCAATGCATGATGTATTGCCACTATGTTGCTGATAGTCAAATACATACTGTGGTGATAGATGGTGGGATATGATGTGGGAGTTGGAGGTGGATAGTGCTGGCAAATGTGGATATGCAGGGTGTGTACATAATGGTGAGCAATGTATGTGGTCATGTGATGTGTTCTCCTCTTCATGTCTGTCAGGAGGGATGTCCTGCCGTGGGAATCCACCTTTCTCAGAAGCAGAGACTGATGCCACAATTGATGCCCTGAGATTCCATCACCAGGTCCTGTTGTCAAGGAGCCACCATAACCAGCAAAAATGCAATGCACTGCAGACAGACCTCATGGCATCGGTTAATCATGTGGGCCACCATGACAGGAGCTATGAGCAGGTCTGACACAGTAGCATTGATATGATACATCATGCATGGAAAGGGGCCACAGCTGTGGCCAGGGACCATGCTGGCACCAGTGGAGGACCTGCTACACAACAACCACTGTCAGCCACAGAGGAGTTCCTGGCAAACCTGGGTTCAGCCACCAGTTCACAAGAATCGATCATATGTTGTCGAGGTGAGTGGTACAGCTTCCACAGCCCAGGAGCGTCCAGGTAAGCCTCCAGTTGTCATCATGTAGCATTGATAGGGGCAGCCTCTGCATACCTGTACACATATGTCAGGTCAGTCTGCATTTGTGGTGGGGGGGTTGTAATGCACACTTGTGCACACATATTGTGAATATGAGCAATGTGGGTAGTGTCACAAATTGTACTGCACATGTTGATATCTGCACAAATTATCCTGTACTAATGTCACATTTGTGTCTGCTTACAGTACCTCCCCCCCACATGCATAGGTACATCTGGTGTGGCCAGGGTCCATCCTTCTGTTGTCGGTGAGTGTGGAACTGTTTTCCTTTGGCTCATCTATGCCCTAGTCATGTTAAGGGCTGCCAGTTTGCCATGGACACAACTGTTAAGCTTAGCCATATTGCACTGCATTACATCAGTAATCACAGTAGCATATTTGCAGGTGCTGTAACATATTAGCACACATTTTTGTGAAGTTGTAGGCAGTCTGCTATAAAGGGGTGCATTACTATTGTGGAAACTGGTGCACTGTTTTGTAGGTGAAGGTGCATCACATACACTGACATGTCACTTATCTCACAGGTGTATAGTACTAGCAAGATTAGCTGGATGTAGCTGCACTGCATATTGTTAAGGGCCTGCCTTGTGTGTGTCTGTTGTGGTCTGCTTCTGTGTTGTGCATGGCATCAGTCATAAGGTGTGGTATGGTTAATGCATTTGTGCCACTTCACCTGTGTGTGTGCATGTCAGCAGACATTATAGTGAAGGAATTAATGTAATCATGATGTCTTCCCCTCACAGGTGACCATGGGGGTTGGAGTGTGTCCCCCTGGCAACCTGATGCCAGTGTCTCATCAGACGCTGATGGTGATGGTGGCCATAGTGAGGCACAGGGGGCTGAATCTGCACATTGGTTGACATCCCACTTCCTCACCCAATGTCCCTGCACATAATCAGTATGCCCACACATACCCAGTCCCCATCTGCCACAGATATTGGACAGTCAGAGGGTGGTAGCATCAAACAGGAGAGTGTGGCGACTATGGCATCTGTAACTGTAGACAAAAGCCATAGCCAGACAGCTGGCGAGGGCTCACACAGGCAGATTGACAGGGTTGCTCAAAGGAGGACTGCTGCCCATCCAGCACTTGACAGAGGTGTCACAGCATGTGTCACCCAAAGCATGTTTCAGTCTGTCATGGAGGCACAGGCACATTATGAACGGTACACTAGATGGATGCTCGGGGTCACGGATGCCACATTGCCTGGCATGTATGATTCCATCCACAGCATTGGTGATGCCTTACATCATTTCTGTGATGCAGTGGATAGACAGTGAGGTGAGACCATGTCAGTCCTTAAACGTGCAATGTCTGTGTTTGAAAATGTGGTGGGAGTAGGGTGTCAGACACGTGGACGTGGGTCAGCAGTGACTTCAGCTGAGGGTCCATGTGGCCATGCACAGTCACACTCCAGTAGTGGCAATTCCACCAGCACTATGAAAGGGAGAGTGCTGTCCACAACACAACATGGCAGGCTATGGGCACATGGCCCTGGGCAGTCCCATGAGGGACACAGACCCAGCAAACACCAGTCAATGTCAGGCAGTAGTACCTCATTTAGCCTTTGGCATGGTATTGCCAGTGCCACTCCTAGCATAACCAGTTCCCGTGTTCATGATCAGAGACTGTAAACTGTACATTCTACCATGTATGGCCCATGCCTCTCCAACATACCCACATGTAGGGCTAGTACATGGCTTGACTGTGTGCATGCACACACTTGCACATCACTGTCACATGAAGCTCACCGACAGATGCACACAGTTCATCTTCATGGTCCAGCTGACCAGCACCCCTCTAGACACACACAACACATTATGTCAACTGTATGACACAGCTTAGGCCTTTGGCACCCCCACACCACACCCTGTGCATGTAATAATACATGTGCAGCATCCTTGTTATCTATACCATCAATGCAAGGACATGCTAATATGTGTCTGATTCACAGGGTGAATATAGTACAGGTAATGGCAGTTTGTAGTTTAGTAGCATTATGTGATGTAAGGTGCTGTTTGCTGGCAATTGTCATGCGTACACATCAAAGTGTATGTACCTTTGTGCCATGATGCATTATTGCTGTTAGTACTGCTGACTGACTTGTCTTACAGACCTTATTCTGTTTCCATTCTGGGTGTGTGTGTGTAAAAGTTATGGTGAGCCACTGCCATCACAGGAGCTCAGGATGGCAGAGTGCCAATGCAATGATCTTTTCATCACAAAGGTATGGCTGTATATCTGCATGTTTAACTAGGTGCATATGCATGGCACAGTGTGTGAGGGACAATGGGGGCAGACAGTGTAACCTTGCATGAATACCCCTTGACACAGCATGCTACTCTTGATACATGTCTCCTGTGAGTTCCATAAGATTACAGGTTCATAGGTACAGAGGAGGTTGCTAGAGTACTGGCCCTGGTTCCCTTACAAGCCTAGCCAGTACTTCATCCCCAACAGAATCATCGATCAGGACCTGTTGCCCCTGGCATTGCTAGACACACTCTGGACCCCTGGGACAGATGTTTTTTTCCCCCATCCTCAAAACCTTGACGCAGTTGATGAGGGTCTGCATGTTACTCTGTTTTACATGTTTGGGGAGTGTATTCCTGAGACAGGGCAGCCTCTGGGAGACAAACCTGTCTTTTTTTTTTTTTGTCTCATATGTGATTTAAACCTGTCATGCCAGTGGCTAATGTAGTACATCACTCTATGCCTTTCAGGGTCTCTCTCTGTCTCTGTCTCTATCTCTCTCCTCCGCCCATCTCTGCCTTTCTGTAACTGATATATTTGTATATGTTACCTATATATATCTGTATGTATATCACAGTCAACAGATCCAGATAAATCTTATATGTACCACATACAAATAGATGGGGTAAACATGTCTGATGGGGGGTGGGGATAGACAGTTAAGGTGTACATAGCTCTCTGCATGCAGAAGGGATATATGTACATCCCAGTTCTGTAGTCAGATGTAGGTTCAGACATGGGTTGACAGAAGCTAAGTGTAAGAGCATGCCCAGTAGGACCATCAATAGTAAGAGTAGGACTCCAGTCCAGACCTATCTGTACTCCAGTCCAGGATTTTGTGTGCTACAGCAAATTAGCTGATGAACCCTGTAAACAGTCCAGTACCTCACTAATAGACTGGCTGAGGGATCTCCTGGCTGTGTGCTATCCTTATTAACTGAGTCATATCTAGGGTGGGTGCAGACTGTATTAGACTGAGCAGAGTTTTTCATAATATGTGAGATACATTTTGCACAGCACTGTGATGTCCTGGTATGTCAGTGGCATATCAGTAGAGATTAATGTGAGGAACTGCTGACAGACATTTGTCTACTTGCTGCATACACTGCAGGGAACCCATGCTACTGCACGTCATGTTGTAGTCTCCACATTCTACATTTGTGTGGCCAGTGGTTCCTCCTTCCCATAGGTAAGTACTAGGCTATCTGCCCGAGGGAATCTATAAGCCTAGCCAGAATGTGTTGGCTTTCACCACCCCTTAATTAGTTCCCCTGTGCTTCCTCGGTCCTGCAGAGCCATTAGCTCCCTGTGCCTCTGTCCAGCAGTGCCACTGCAGTGATTCCTGAGGTAAATTTTCTGTTTCCATCCACTCATCAAGGTTTCTCTTGAAGAGTGTTAGTGAGGGGCTCTGCCTAATGTAGATAGGAATCCTGTTCCAAAGCAAGGGGAGTCTCTGGGACAGGAATCTATCCCTCCAGCATGTCCTATTTATCGTTGTGGTGAGGTTTAGATCCCTAGAGCGTGTGGCTCTTGGGGATTTGCTTTTTTTTTAGGTGAAGCATGTTCATTAATTCTTGTATGTCAGGTAGAGATCACCTCTGAGTAAGCAGTATACATCCAAGTACAGCTGGAGTTTCTTCAGTCGGGCTGCATAGGACATATGTTTGAGGCCAGTAATCCTCTTGGTGAAGTACTTCTGTGGTCTTTCCAGCTGTTGCAGGTGTCTTGTAAGGTACATCCCAAATGGGGAACTGTACTCTATGATGGGTCTGATGAGTGATGAAGGGCACAATAACCTCTTTTGTTCTAGATGCGAACCCTTTTGTGATTAGGTGGGCCACATAGAATGATTTCCTAGCCACTTTGGCAATATGATTATTAAAGGAGAGATTACTATCTACTTGGATCCCCAGATCCCTTATTACATTTTCTGCATTTAGAAGGCTACCACGTATGTGGCAGTTTGTGGGTACTTTGTTTTTTCCCAAAGGGGATGACTATTCACTTTTTGGCATTTAGCTTGAGGCCATGATATTGACACCAGGTATCCATCTCAGTGAGACCCTTCTGGAGGATGTCTGTATCAGCTGGAGAGTTAATTATGGCCCCCAGTTTGCAGTCATCTGCGAACTTGGTCAGCCATAGTCCTCCTGTGCTTGCCTGTACCTCTGAGAAGTATATACCGAATAGGAGGGGTCCCAGGACTGAGCCCTGGGGGACCCCACTTGTAACTGGTTTAGAGTCGGACATAGAGCCTGCAACTCTCACTGTGTGGGTTCTATCCATGAGCCAATTGGCAACCCATCTCGTGACATAGGGGTTTATGTTCAGGCTGGTGAGCTTGTCTATAATACCAGAATGGGGAATGGTGTCAAAAGCCTTTGCGAGGTCTAGGTAGGCTGTGTGGACCTGCTTTTCCTCATCTAAAACCTTGGTAACTGTCTCAAAGATGTCCACCAGGTTTAGGAGGCATGATCTGCCCTTAACAAAGCCAAACTGGGTAGGGACCAATGTTTGACGGTTCCCAATGTGTCTGTTAATGAATTCCATGATGATGCACTCCATAGCCTTGCAGACCAGGCTAGTCAGGCTTATAGGGCGATAGTTCCTGGGGTTCGTTGTGGCTCCACTTTTGTGGAGTGGGATAACTGTTGCTGTGTGCCACTCTACATAGCCTGTAGAGAGGCTGAGATTGAACAGTGTGTTTAGGTGAGGGTTTAGTTCATTTTGGAACTCATGTAAGACACAGCCTGAGGCACCGTTTGGTGCCATTGAAGCTGTATTTTTGGCTTTGGATAAGGCTGTTTTAACCTGTGTGTCAGTAATTGCCAAGGCACTACATTCTTCTGGTATGGTTATGGTCCCTTTAGGGGGTGAGAGGGTGGTGAAGTTTGCACTAAACCTGTCTGCCAGAATGTTGGCAATATCAGTCGGTTCAGTGTATTTTGTGCCATTCTGCAGTAACTCAGAGCAGCTCTGAGAGTTTCCACTTAAGTTTTTGACATAGCTAAAAAATGCTTTGTGGTTATCTTTGGAGTCCTTGGCAATTTTTCTTTCGAAGCTAGCCTTGGATGATTTTATGAGGGATCATAGTTTCTTGCTGATACTGATCAGGGAAGTCTTTCCTTCTTGGGATTTTACTCTTTTCTGCACTAGTTTCCTCCTTCTATTGTATAGCTTGTTTATGGCAGAGGTCCACCAAACTGGTTTGCTTTTTTTGGAGGAGTGAGTCTTGGTTTTGCTTGGGATAGTACAATCCATGCATTCTTGCAGGTGCTCAGAGATTGCCTTTGTAAGGGATTCAGCAGCTTGGACAGTACTTTCCCTTAGCATGGGGGCTGTGAACCTTTTCAACTTTGTCTCAAGTAACATGAAGTTTGCTTTTGAAAAGTTTTTCACGGTGGTTTCCTTGATTGGGGGTGGGGGAGGAATGTGGATATCCAGAGTGATTAGCCTATGGTCTGATCTAACCAGCGAGAGTTTGACCTCTGGTATAGAACACTGGTCGCCCATGTTGCTGATGACCACATCCAATATGTTGTCACCTCTGGAGGGGGTGTTGAACAGTTGATCCAGGGCGTTCGAGTTTATAAATTCTAGGAAGCGTTGGGCAAGGGAGTTAGTACTTGAGCAGTTCTCCCAGTTAATGTTTAGGTAATTGAAATCACCCAATATTAGGGTGTTTGGTAGGACCTTCATATTTTCCAGTGTCTACAGAAATGCAGAATGGGGATCCTGGGTCATGGTGGATGATCTGCAGCAAGCTACAATTTGGATTGTAGTTTTGCCCATTGTTAGTTGCACATGCATGATCTCTGAGGCATTGTGCTGTGCAACTAACCTGGAGGTGTGGGTATCCTTGATGAATATGGATACACACCCACCTTTTGTGTTTCGATCTAGGTTCTGTGGCCGAAAAGTATGGTATGGGTTATAGCCTGGTAGTGCTGGGGTGCTTTCTGGAGCCTTAAACCAGGTTTCTGTTACTGCACAGATATCAATGTTCTCCATACTGAGAAGTGCCTCGAGTGCATGCATTTTGAGGTTTAGACTTCTGGCATTGAGTAGCATTACCCTCAGTTTTTGGTTACTTGTGCTATTTACAGTGGTGAGTTTGTCTTTTGAGCCTTGCCTAAAAAAGGCACTATAGGGGTGGCAAAAGCCTTGGCCAGTATTCGAAAGCCTAAGAATGGTAGGTGCAAGCCATCTCTTGCAAAGCAATGTGGCTTATCGAGCATGTCATCCCAGGTGGACAGATACTGGATCCCCCTTTGAATGACACCAGAAACTTAGCTAGTTATTGAAATTTATCATTTTTTCTTTATACTATGGCATCATTCTTGGTGAGGGCAAGATGCAACTCAGGGTCACACTGGCCTGAACTACATGATCAGAGAGCTCTTCCATGTCTCTTTTCATATAGTCCAGGGAGGTACGTCTCAGGTCATTCACACCAACATGGACAATGACAGAGTCATATTTGTACTTGTTCTGGAGTGACCTGAGTGCTTGGGTTATGTGGCGGATCCTGGCACCTGACAGGCAGCTAACTGTAACCTTCTCCTTGTCCAGCCTAGTTAGTGGGACATCAGTGTGCCTGACTATAGACTATAGAGTTGCCTATTACTAGTGTGTTGAGTATGTTATTTTGCCTTAAGGGCTGTGATTGCATGGCACACTGATTATGTGAAGTATATGTTTCATGGCTTGAGATGGGGTGTGCAGGTTGCTTGGGTGTCTGCTTTGGAGGTCTCTGTTGCTTTTGTAGATTTTTATTTAGAGCCTCCGAGTATGTTTTCATGTATTTATGTGTGTTATTTGCCAGTGTTGGTTTAGTAGGTCTATGTGAGACTGGTGGTGTGTTGCAAGTATTTTCCTTCTCCTCTTGACTGTCAGTTCCAGTCTTGGGTTGATAGAGCTTTGCCTCCAGTTTAGCTGTATAATTACATCTCTAGCATATATTAGTGTTTTGGTGGTAGGAGGAAGGGGTTGTCTGTGTACATGAGGTAGTTGTAACATTGCCTCAAAATGCCCAGATTCACCAGTTGGACTGGAGAGCACATGGGAAACTGCTCTTTGGATATGCCTGAATAGATAGTGAGCTGTTTTTTTGATTAGCTGGTAGGGACGAATAGAGAGCCTTGTCCTTCTGGACAATATAGGGGGTCTAGTGCTAGGGTTAATTAGTGCTTGCTATGAGTTTTGAGCAAGTGCTGGGCTGTGAAATGAATGATTTGAGTGCTTAAGTTGAAAGTTTGTCTAATTCAAAGGAAAAACTTGAAAAGCAGACTTCATTTAGCTGGGAATAGTTTAACCCTAGCTAACCGGCACTGCTCGGCATGCAAAACCATGCAAATGCATTTTTTTTATAGCAGGGAAATGAAAGAGATAGAAATTAGCCCAAAATGGCCAATAAACTACTAACTTCTGGGCTACAGCAAACAAGGCACACAAATTTCAGAAAGAAACAGATCAAATAAGCAGGCACAATAAGCCTTTAACCAGAAATTCCCAGCTCAGAAGGGCAGAATGTAGCCTCTCCTCCCACAAGAGTGCAGACTACAAACCTTCTTAATGTAAAATAACTGGCCTGAAGCCCAAGTGCTTAAACCAGAACTAATGTGCTTTTAGAATAACAGACACTGATCCTTCAATCAGCAATTCCCAACTTAGAAGGATGTAAGCTACCTGTCCTGCCACAACAATGCATTCCACAAACCTTCTTAATGTAAAACAACTGGTTTGAAGCCCAAGTGCTTAAACCAAAAGGCTTAGAATAACAGTTACAATTTAATTAGGCTACTACCAAGCAGTAATAACTGCAGCAGAATAATACAATTTAAGAAGAAGCACAAGAAGCAAAATAAGGTAATAAAGTGGGAAGAAACACAATTACAGTAAAAGCAGATGAATAAAGTGCATTTTTTTATATATAACAATAGAAAATGAACAAACTGATTTAAACAATTTACCCAATTAACCAGTACAAAATATATGGCCCTTTGCCCTGCTCTGCTCCATTTGCAGGCTTTGTCCACAGTTACTGCTCTTATGTAGTTGTAGCTATGGTGTGACTAGGGTAGAAGTCATGACATCACACACACAGGGTTATGGACTATACATCTCTGAATGTACCTGTTTAGCAGCTTGGCCAGCATTGTGCCCCACACATCTGGTGTAATGCTCATACAGTTTGTGTTGCACTGTTCTTATAAGGCTACATGTTGGTCAAACCTGTCTAACTCTTACAGGCAGAGATCTTGACTGGGCCATATATTAGTCAGACATGGGTCCAGACATGAGGACAGCAGTTTAATATTGCTCTTCCAAACATAAACAGTTGGTAGACTGGTTTTGTATTAGCTTGCATTTTCTTATGGGTATACAATTTGCATCTCAACCATCTGTGATTGATGTTTTCATATCAACCTATATTGTTTAGCCAATAGTTTGCCAGACAAAAACAATGTTATGACAAATTGAACAGGTATATGAGGCATACATGTGGAAATTCAAGAGACACCCTGACATTAGTGGGGTATGGATGGTGGCCACTGACGTGTTGTGAGTACTGACACAGTTACATGGCAGCCTTTGCATTCTGGCACTACACTGACTTGTCACAGCTGGCTGTGCCACTGACTTGTTGTGAGTACTGACACGGTTACATGGCAACCTTTGTATCCTGGCACTACACTGACTAGTCACAACCGGCTGTTGTAGTAGGCTCCATCTAGGTTACTCAGAGCTGTGTACTGTCGATATCTGTGGTCCACTGTCCCTCCATTGTCCAGCTTTCCTGCAGAAAGAAATATTGACATCTGGACAGCCTGTAGAACTCCTATCGTAGGTGTAGCTGACATGCAAAATGGTAGGCACAGCCAGTCTCAAACCATGGATCCTGTCACCCACAGTCATGTACTTAACTCACTGAGCCACAACAGCCACCAGTGAGTGCTGTCTACTTCCTGACACTATTAACCACACACATACCTAGCACATTGATCACTGCATATTGTGGAAATGGAACATGTTAGCAAGTTGATTGGGACAGCCCTGGGAATGTGTGGTCTGCTGCATTACCTTACAAACATAACTGTTACTGCAGTTCTATGGCAACATGGGAGTGTTGGGGTGTAGGGGACCATACCTCTGAACTGTACAGATTTTTGCCGAATGTCCAGATGTTTGCCTTATACTTTGGGTCCATTTTTTCATAAAATTGTGGTTGTCTGGAAAATTACTGGCAAATCATTAAAGACTGAAGTTAGAAAGAAATGACAGACATTTGAGTTTCAGAGTTCTTACCCTTCAGATAATTCATGCTACTACAAAACCCATTATTCTATCAACTTTCTATGTTTGTATGAACAATTTTTAACACTTGTCCCTGTTTTTGGGCCTTTGCCCCACATTTCTTTATGGCATTGTACAGATTTCTTGATCTAAGATGTTGACAGGTATGTATGGGACTCAAACATTGATATCCATGCATCTGTACTATGACCCTACTGTTTGTAAGTTCCTCACATAGTATAGTGGATTTTGCTAGTTTGTGGCCTACTGCATATTCTAGGGCAGCCAGTGTTTTGTAGAGAGCTCTTGTTGTCTCACATAGGTGCCTGTTGTTTGCTGCTATCCCAGTATCCCACTCCATTTTCTTGCATACATGCAGCAATACCATACATATGCTACTACAGTCTACTACCCCATTCATTTGTTGCTAAGAAGAGTGACTTACCTTGTTCCTGCCGCAGTTAAGAGGACAGTGCTTCAGGGCTGACTCTGTCAGATGCACACATTACACAGCCTATACATGATAAGGTACAGGTAGTGTGATGTGGTTGGCATGCTTTTTACTGTGTGTATGTGGGTCAGAGTGAGATGTCTGTCCCTGGGTCCCTAGGCTGTCTGTGTATGTGCTATGCATTGCCTCTTTGCCAATGCCAGGGTGTACTGGGCATGCCTACATCTGCCTACAGGGCCAGGCTCAGGGGGTTCCTCCTCAAGTCCCCCTGTGCCTGTGGGGACCTTGGCAATGGTGGGGTGCTGTGTCTCCCTTCCCTGTAATGTTCCTGCCACAGCTGTTTCTGCAGGATAATATTGTGTAGCATAGCAGATACTATGGACATGTGTGCACATGCAGCTGGAGAGTTCTGCAGGGATCCACCAGATATGTCAAGCCAGCAGAACGGTGACTTGAGCAGCCCAAACACATGCCCTATGATGTTCCTAGTTTGTGCATGTACCTCATTATGGCATTCTTCAGTTGGTGAGTTTGCATTTCTTATGGGTGTCATCATCCACGGTTCCAGTTCCTGTACTTATTTCCTTGTTTCACTTGAAAGAAAGTTACTGTTTGTCATTTTTGCATTTAAGTTACCTGTAACACATTGCACTTAAGTTACTTGGCACTTGCTCACTAAAGCAATTATATAAGTCAGCACTAAAAATTAAAAGCACTACACCCTCACTCCCCAGTGGCCCTGGTTTTCAATTATTAAGGAATTCCCAATATTATTCTAGCATGTCCAAAGGTCAGTTGTCAATCTCCTCTCCGGTCCAGCTGGTGAATCTGGGAATCTTGAGGCAATGTTACAACTGCCTCATGTACACAGACAACCCTCTCCTCCTCCCAACAAATTCCAACACATGTGAGAGATGCAACCATATAGCCAAACTGGAGGCTAAGCTCTCTCAATTCAGTGCTGGCATAACCAGTCAGGAGGAGAAGGAAACCACACTCACTACAATTCCAGTCTCACATAGACCTATCACGACAGCAAACCAAACACATAATCACACAAAAACATACTCGGAGGCTCTAAATAAAGATCTGCTGAAGCAGCAGAGACCTCCAAAGCAGACACCCAAGCAGCCGCTACCCCAAAACAAAACACGTGCAACACATATCTCACAAAGCCAGTGTGCCAAACAGTCACAGCCCTTAAGACTAAACAACACACCTGATACACTTGTAATAGGTGACTCTATCGTCAGGCACACTGACGTCCCGCTCACCAGGCTGAACAAGAAGAGGGTCACGGTGAGCAGCCTGTCAAGCGCTAGGATCCGCCACATAACATAAGCACTCAGGTCACTCCAAGGCAAGTACAAATATGACTCAGTCATTGTCCATGCTGGTGTGAATAGCCTGAGACGTACCTCCCTGGACTACATGAAAAGAGATATAAAGGAGCTCTCTGAGCATGTAGCCCAGGCCGGTATGACCCTGACCTTGAGTAGCATCTTACCCTCACCAAGAATGATGCCACAATATGAAGACAAGATGATCAATTTCAATAATTGGCTTAAGTCCTGGTGTCATTCAAAGGGGATCCAATGCCTGTCAGCTTGGGATGATATGCTCGACATGCCACGATGCTTCGCTAGGGATGGCTTTCACCTGTCACTTCTGGGCTTTCAGATATTGGCAAAGGCTCTTGCTACCCCCATAGTGCCTTTTTTAGGCAAGGCTCAGAAGACAAACCCACCTCCATAGGTATCACAAGGGATAAGAAACTAAGAGTAATGCTACTCAATGCCAGAAGTCTAAACCTCAAGATGCATGCACTAAAAACTCTCCTTAGCATGGAGAACATCGATATCTGTGCAGTAACGGAAACCTGGTTCAGGGCTCCCGAGAGCACCCCAACACTACCAGGTTATACCTCATACCATGCTTTTCGGCCCCAAAACTTGGACCGAACCACAAAAGGAGGGGGAGTATCGATATTCATCAAAGATACCCACACCTCCAGGTTGGTGGCAAAGCACGAAGCATCAGAGACTATCCATGTGCAAATAACAGTGGGTAAAACTGCCTTCCAGTTTATAGCCTGCTACAGACCACCCTCCCAAACCCAGGAACCCTACTCGGCCTTCCTGAGAACACTGGAAAATATGAAGGTCTCTCCAAACACCATTATATTGGGACTTCAACTACCCAAACATAGACTGGGAGCATTACTCTAGCTCCAACACCCTAGCCCAAAGGTTCCTAGAATTTATAAACTCAAATGCTATGGAACAACTTGTTACCACTCCCACAAGAGGGAAAACATACTGGACCTGATCATCACCAACATGGGGACTCTATGCTCCAGACCAGAAGTGTATCCCTCACTGGTAAGATCAGACCATAAACTAATCTCACTGGATATTCACATCCCGACCCCACCCCTGCCCAGAAAACCACAGTGAAAAACTTCTCTAAAGCAAATTTCACACTCCTCAAAACTGAGGTGGAATCCTTCAAAGCCCCGGCCTGTGGAAAATCTGGCGCAGACCGCAGAATCCTTTATATCGCATTATATGAACACCTTCAGGAATGCATGGATCATCACGATCCCAAATAAAACCAAGACCCAATCCTCCAAAGGCAGGCGTCCTGTCTAGTGGCCCCCAGCCATAAACAAAGTATACAATAGAAGGGGGAAGCTACTAAATGATAGAGCAAAATCCCAAAAGGGAAGGCATCACTGATCAGTATTAGCAAAAACTACGGGCACACATAAAATTGTCTAAGGCCAGCTTCGAGAGAAAAATTGCACAGGACACTAAGGATAATCACAAGGCTTTCTTTAGTTATGTTAGGAACCTGGGTGGTAATTCCCAGATATGCTCAGAATTAGTCCAAAATGACAAAAAATACACCGAACCCACAGACATTGCCAACATCCTAGCTGACAGGTTCAGCGCAAACTTCTCCCCCCCCCCCCCCCCCCAAACGGCAAATATCTATCCCAGCAGAGTGCTGCCCTGACATCTCAGATGCTCAGGTAAGAGCCGCCCTCTCCAAAGCAAAAAACACAGCATCAATGGGACCAGATGGTGTCCCGGGCTGCGTCCTACATGAACTCCAAGAAGAGCTAAACCCAAACATAAAACTACTGTTCAATCTCAGCCTTACTACAGGATATGTGCCCAAAGAGTGGCGTACAGCAACAGTGGTCCCTCTCCATAAAGGTGGTGCCTCAACGGTTCCTGGAAACTATCGCCCCATAAGCCTGACTAGCTTGGTCTGCAAAGCTATGGAAAGGATCATCATGGACCTCATAAATAAAGATATTGGGGATCTACAAACACTGGATCCTACCCTGTTCGGCTTTGTTCTGCCTCTTAAACCTGATTGATTTCTTTGAAACAGTCACCAAGGCCATTGACGAGGGAAAGATGGTCCACACAGCCTACCTGGACCTCGCAAAAGCCTTCGATACAATACCCCACTCGGGCATTATAGATAAGCTCACCAGCTTAAATATAAAACCCTATGTCACTAGATGGATTGCAAACTGGCTCAAGGACAGAACCCACATGGTTAGAATTGCTGGAGCCATGTCAGACTCCAAACCAGTTACAAGTGGTGTCCCACAAGGCTCAGTCCTGGGACCTCTCTTGTTCGGTATATATTTCTCGGAGGTACAGGCCAACACGGAAGGACTGTGGCTGACCAAGTTCGCAGATGACTGCAAAATGGGCGCCATAATCGACTATCCAGCCGACACAAGCATCCTCCAAAAGGGCCTCATAGAAACAGACAACTGGTGCCAGAGCCATGGCCTCAAGCTAAATGCCAAAAGTGTATAGTCATCCCCTTTGGCAAAAACAAAGTGCCCACAAATTACCACATAGGTGGTAATCCATTAAGTACAGAAGAAGTAATTAGGGACCTGGGGACCCAAGTTGATAACAATCTCATTTGACAACCACATGGCCAAAGTGGTTAGAAAAACATTTTATATAGCCCACCTAATCATGAAGGGATTCACATCTAGATCAGGAGGTCATCGTGCCTCTTTACTCATCCCTCATCAGGCCCATAATTGAGTACAATGCCCTTTTGGGATGTACCTTACCAGACACCTGCAGCAACTGGAAAGACCCCAAAAGTACCTCACCAAGAGGATCAAAGGGCTCAAACAGATGCCATATGCTGCCCGGTTAAAGAAACTCCAGCTCTACTCAGTGGCATACCACCTGTTCAGTGGCGATCTGTGCCTGACGTATAAAGCCATGTCCAACCCGGAATTAATGGACATGCTGCACCTCAGAAAATCCAAAGACTTGAACCTCAGCACTGAAATAAATAGGACATGCTGGAGGGACAGATTCATAACCCAGAGGCTCCCTTCACTCTGGAATAAAATCCCAGTCCAGGTTAGGCAGAGTCCCTCATTGACTCTCTTCAAGAGGAATCTTGATGAGTGGATGGCAGATCGTAGGTTTACCCTGGGTATCACTTCTGTGTCACTGTTAGACAGAGGCACAGTATACTAACCTCGAAAAAGGGCATAGCAAAATAAATTTAAAATGGGTGGCGAAAGCCAAACACATTCTTGCTAGGCTTATAAATGCCCTAGGGCAGATAGCCTAGTATGCACCTATGAAGCTATGAACCAGTGCATAACCAGCATCCCCCACTAGATGGCCATATGGGATGTCCCCCTTGGAAAATGCCTGGTACCGCTGTGATGCATGCCAGATGTGGGAGTCATGATAACTGCCAGGGCTGCCAGCACACTCATTGATGATAATGCCCTGGGCATTACACATGACCTGGCACTTGCTGCAGTAATACCCCTTGCAGTTGACATAAACTCTTCCCTCCTTACCAGGTGGTGCTTTGATGTGCACATGAGTGCAGTCTATGTAACCCAGTATCTCTGCATAGTGTGGTACACTGTGGAAGAGATGCATATTGTTGGTCCTCTCCTTAGGGTTGTTGGGGAAATAAATGTGCTCACTGGCATGTGTTAGCATGACATCTAGGAACTAGTGGAGTACCATGGATGTGGATGCCTGTGAGACCCCCATAATGTCCCCAGTAGGTCTTTGGAAAGTACCTGTAGCTAATGTTTTTAAGGCTATAATACTTTTGTTTCCACTAGGATGGGTTCCCCTCTTTTGGTTCTGAGGTGAAGGTGGCAGAGCTCGGTGAGTTCCTGTAGTATGTTCCTGTCCACCCTGTAGTGCTCTACTAACTCCAGTTCATGTAGCCCCTGAAAGGTTACCCTGGACCTGAACAATCTTCTCCTCCTCAGTCTGGGCCTATTGTCAGTATCATCATCATCATCACTGACCTCAGACTGTAATGCATACAGATGTAGCAGAGCAGCAGCAGCCCCTATCATTTTGTCAGTTATAATTCCCAAGTGTGTACTCCAGTGGTGCAGAGTATATGGGAAAATCAGATTGAAGGGTGTTTGCATACTTTATACTGGTGTGCTGCAGATGCAGCCTGTGTGAAGTGCTGACTATGATACATTCCACCTGCCAGCTATATTATTGAGAGGTTTGAATGAGCCAATGTCAGTGGAACAGGGCTTATTAGTCATTTATGCTTGATTGGCTTTCCCAGGCTATTTTCCCTGTTAATTTTTTTTTTTAATTTCTTACACTGCTAAGCCCCACAATGCCCTGTGCAAACCTATGGAGCTCATATAAACATTGCTGAGCAGAAAGGGCCCTCCCCTGTGCATGGTCATTCTTAGCTTTTCTTTACCCAGCTAAAACATGTGCCATGGGGCTAAGCACGGCTTAGCAGCCTCAGACACACATCCCTATTTAGCTGTGCTTAGTTGAGTGCAAACAGGCATTGCTAAGTTCCAATCAATTTAAAGAAGGTGTGACACACCCCATTTTGATGTTAGCTATCTGTTCTGCCTACACCAACACTGTTCTAGTCCTACTATGGTTAGTTGCTACAGAACACAGTGACCCTTTTTGCTATTCAATAAACTTGGCACATACACCTACGTACATATTCCCTGGATACAGCACTACACCAATCCGTGTCTCCTTAGCTACCACTATGCTGGGTACTATAATAAAATGACTTTGCCTACCTTAAATTTCATATTTTACACATTTTTTTTGTTTGTTTTTTTGCAAAAATAGTTTGGCATGTGTATTAAAAAAAAAAGATTCATTTCGATATGTTGCATTACATTTTAGTCTCAATGGCCATAGATTTGGCCATTTGCATGGCTACTGTCACATATACAAGCTTTTTTGGGGGCTGTTTCGGCCTCTGTTTTAATTTTATAGTCTGGTGCACAGTTACTAACCAGGTACATTTTTCCAACAGACACAGCACCTACACGGATGTCTTTCTGCTTCCTAGATCACAAAATCACCTCATTTGCATGGCTTTCACCAGCCAATGAGGTAATTTGCATTCCATGGACACATCTCTGTTTGCATGGTGTCCGCACAGTTGTGCACACCCCCAGCACTGTTTCCTGGATCACTCAGTGGCCATATTCCATGTTCGGGCCACAACATTATTCCTACACAGGGAATCACTCAGTTTAGGGCTTATTGAATTCCCCCCAATGTTTTCTCAGTTTTAACTATTATACATTTCAACTGAATTAATGTTCTCTGTTAAGGTGCTGCACATGAAATTGTTTCATTTTCTAATATACAATACTTTTGTGTCCTCAGAGACAAAGAATATCATATTTTGTGCAGTGGTGAGGGTGAAGTGGCAGCAGTGTTTGTTTACATGTCATGATACTCATTTTATTTTTTTTATTACTGTTTTCTCTAAATACTTGAGTATTACAACTTTTAAGTTGTAGGTAGTTGTAACAATGGTAATGTACAGAGCATTAATGTTTATAATCACTGCAATCTTACGTTATGATGGACATCTTTTTTTACACATTTCCATGAAGTTTCAAGCAATACAGTTATAGGATTGAAAAGCATGCAGTTCAAAAATATCACATATTCTAAGATTTAACTTTTTTATACTTTATTTAATAATTTATTTCTCTTTAAACATTTATATTTATGTGTGAAGGTCACATTGTAAATAACATGAATATCACACTTGATTCACTGTAGATCAAGGTCAAATATGTGATATGCATCTCCTAAGGATAGGGTAGGTGATGGTACAAGTGATTGTGAAAAGGGGCTGACATAATTGATATATGGTGAGATGATCCAATGTTGTGACTTACTTGATGCAGGTGATCCTGTAGGCAGTGATCTGCAGGACTATGATTACGACCTCAAATGAGAGGTTCTGCTATGTGTAGATGAATGCCAATCTGGCCTGCATGAAATATATTGGCCTTGGTCCTCCTAATTTCAACTCTTTCTTGAGAAGCACTTGTAGTCAAATGTAATCTTCCTCCATATGTCCCCACACTATCCAGTCCTCTTTCCATTCTAAGACTGACTCCTTCTTGAGTCCGGTTAGTCCTAATTAGTGTACAAATGGAGGTGGCCATGGATGCTCGATGGGCCACCACACTATGCATCAGAGTGAATATGGTATTATCCCTTCTCTTTTTCATTTCCATGTAGTGCTGGAAATCCTCATGTGCAATCTGGAGAACTCTGACCATTTCCAGCTGACTCTCAGTGTCAGTGTTCTGAGCCCAAACAATGTCATAGCACATTTGCTGCTGGGCAGCCAATGCATTATATGTTTACTGGGGTAGCTGTGGCAAATTCTTTCACTTGGCACCTTGCTGTAAAGGTATCACTGCAGATACTGTCACCTCTAAATTTCTTCCATCATCTGGGTTTTGAGATACCGATGTAGAAGTGTATAGGTTTCTTCCTGTACAAGCATGAGTGTAATGTCAACATGTGCTTGACTTTGTGAAGCAATTTTATTTTCTGCAAAGTAGCTAACATGGTTTGGGAAGTGAGATCCAGCCATTAGCTTTGGGGACTGCATGTTACTTTCTTCAGGCTCCTTCATAACTACATCTATGGTACTATCATCATTATCATCAACAGCCATTCTGCTGCTGATAGCCTCCAAATTTAGTGGAAATGTTAGTTAATGCAGCTGACCCTGTAAAAAAAAGAATTGAATACATTACTTATAAAGAAAAGGCATATATCACAATGTAATGATTAAGGCAGTATGCAGGACACATACCATGCACATGTGTTTTCTGTTCTGTCTGTGAAAAAAAACCTTGAAAAAAAAAACAAAAAAAATATTCTTGTTCTCCTAACTTTCCTGGCTAGTTTGTTCCAGTGATCAGATTTTGCTGATCCCTGGGCTTTGATTTGGTTACTGTACTTCTCCATTTTCTTTGTTTGGTCAGGAGGAAGTTTCTTTACTCACCAGTGGGAGTGGGGAGTACTGAGCTGCCTGTTTGTCCTCAGAGGAGTTGTTTAAGACAGTAACTTGTAGTTCAGTGGCCATTTTGGGTCATTTCCTGCCTTTTCCAGCCCCCTGCTATAAAGCATGCTTTAGTGTGATTTAGTGCAGAGTTGCCACTAGAGCAGCATCGGGCAGCGCTGGTTTAACAAGGTTAAACTTTTTCTGGCTACATTAAGTCTGTTCTTCCTTTTTTCCCTTAGAACTGCTCTACTAGTAACCTAAACAGTATATCCCTTGACAAAAAGCGCAGCACTTATTCCTAAAAGTTTTTTTTTTTCTCAAAAAAAAAAAAAAGCTCAGCACTTGTCACTTCTATATTATACAAAGTCCCTCACTTGCGAAACCCCCCCCAGGAGTACCCACTTCCTTACTAAGTCCTCTCTTATTCAGTCTCATACCTAACTTCTTAATTTTTCTAGCATGTCGAAGGGCCAGATGCTGGCGTCCTCTCCTGCCCAGTTGGTGAATCTGGGAATATTGAGGCAATGTTACAATTGCCTCATGTACACAGACAACCCTCTCCTCCTCCCACATAACACAAATACTTGTAGAGATGCAGCTATTTAGCCAAACTGGAGGCTGAGCTCTGTCAACTCAGGACTGGCAAGACCAGACAGGAGGAGAAGGAAACTACACACACCACAAAACCAGCCTCACATAATGCTACCACACCACTGAATCAAACACATAAACACACAAAGACATACTCGGAGGCTCTGAGTAAAAATTTACCTAAACAGCAGAGGCCTCCAAAGCAGACACCCAAGCAACTGCTACCTCAAGACGCCCCACAAGCAACACATAAACCACAAAATCAGTGTGCAAAGCAGTCACAGCCCTTAAGGCCAAATACAACACCAAACATACTTGTCATAGGTGACTCCATAGTCAGACACACTGACGTCCCACTCACCAGGCTGAACAAGGAGAGGGTCACAGTAAGCTGCCTATCGGGTGCTAGAATCCACCACATAACACAAGCACTCGGGTCACTCCACGGCAGGTACAAATATGACACAGTCATTGTCCATGCTGGTGTGAACGACCTGAGACATACCTCCCTGGACTACATGAAAAGAGACATAGAGGAGCTCTCTGATTATGTAGCCCAGGCAGGTATGACCCTGACCCTGAGCAGTATCCTTCCTTCACCAAGAATGATGCCACAATATAGAGACAAGATGATCAGCTTTAACAATTGACTTAATGTCTGGTGTCATTCAAAGGGGATCCAGTGTCTGTCTGCCTGGGATGACATGCTTGACAAGCCACGCTGCTTCTCAAGGGACGGCTTGCACCTGTCACCTCTGGGATTCCGGATATTGGCTAAGGCTCTTGCCACCCCCATAGTGCCTTTTTTAGGCAAGGCTCAAATTCTAAACCTACCACCCTAGAAAACAAAAATGGGAAGAAACTGAGGGTAATGCTGCTCAATATGAAAAAACCATCGAACAGCAAAATAAAGAACAAACCACAGGAACTGGGATGCTGCAACAATTTATTCTCGGTACCTCGGCTAAATGCCTTCAAGGGAATAAACACAGAAATAAATGCTGCATCTTATATACTATACATCACACCAATAAATCAATCAAATAATTAATTACAAAAAGTTAAATAGACTCCAAAATTCAAACCCCTTGACTTAAGAGTGCCAAACTTCAAAATAAATCTGCTTTCCAAGTTCAACAAATTCTGCAAAAAATTGCCAGCATTATGCAGATTAGGTTTAGCTAAAGCACAAAAAAATAAAGAATCCATCAAACCATAACCATAACTAGCCCGGTTAACAAATTGTGGACTGTATTAAAATGTTCAGAGATCGGACTATCCATCCTAACATTACGAACATCACCCATGTGTTCCAAAATGCGTATTTTTAATTGATGTTTGGTTTGGCCTATATAATATTTGGGTGGAACACATCCACAACCAACAATATACATTACCCCACATGACTTACAGTTAAATTTATTACTGGCAGTATATTTAACTCCATTAATATTACTGCCAGATAAGTTTTTAACTTTGGAACAAACTTTACATTTACCACATTTAGACATGCCATAAGCTAAAGTGACATAGTCGGAACTAGCAAACTCATGAGAACTATACTTAGATTTCAAAATTTCCTTTAGGTTAGCATACTTTCCATACAAAAAAAGAAACATGATCAGGAAATAAATGGCCTATATCCTCATTTTTATAAACAATTGGCCATAAAAAATCTACAATACCTTTTAAAACCCCTGAGAAAGGAGAATATTTTGTAACACAAAACATATTCTTACTATTGGCACACAAATCTTCATTATGTCCAATACTTTTGTTAAAAACTTTTAATGCTGCTCAATGCCAGAAGTCTAAATCTCAAAATGCATGCACTCGAGGCCCTTCTCAGTATGGAGAACATCGATGTCTGTGCTGTAACTGAAACCTGGTTCAAGGCTCCTGAGAGCACCCCGGCACTATTAGGTTTTACCTCATATCATGCGTTCCGGCCCCAAAACCCGGACCACACCACAAAAGGAGGGGGTGTATCCATATTCATAAAGGATACCCACACCTCCAGGTTGGTGGCAATGCAAAGCTTGAAACCATCCAGGTGCAACTAACCATAGGCAAAACTGCTCTACAAATTGTAGCATGCTACAGGCCACCCTCTCAAACTCAGGAACCCCACACAGCCTTCCTGAAGACACTGGAGGGTATAAATGTATCTCTAAACACCATCATATTGGGTGAATTCAACTACCCGAATATAGACTGGAAACATTACTCAAGCCTAACTTTCTATCCCAACGGTTCCTGGAGTTCATAAATTCAAATGCCATGGGACAGCTAGTCACTGTTCCCATGAGAGGAAAATATACTAGATCTCATTATCACAAACATGGGGACAAAATGCTCCACACGGAAGTATATCCCTCATTGGTGAGATCTGATCATAAAGTAATCTCACTGGAAATCCACATCTCGCCCCCACCCCAAACAAAAAAGACCATAGTGAAGAACTTCTCAAAAGCAAACTTCACACTACTCAAGACTGGTGTGGTATCCTTCAAGGCCCCTGAGCCAGTGGAAACCACAACCCAAGCTGCGGAAGCCCTTACAAATGCCTTCTATGAACACCTCCAGGACTGCATGGATCAGGCAATCCCAAATAAAATCAAGAATCTTTCCACAAAGGGCAAACATCCAGTCTGGTGGACCCCAGCCATTAACAAACTTTACAATAAGAGGAGAAAGCTATTACATGATAGAACAAAATCCATAAAAGGGAAGTCACCCCTGATCATTATTAGTAAAAAAAAATACGAGCACTCATAAAATCAACTAAGGCCAATTTTGTGAGAAAAATAGCCATGGATTCAAAGGACAATCATAAGGCCTTTTTCAGCTATGTTAGGAACCTGGGTGGAAACTCCCAGATATGCTCAGAATTAGTCCAAAATGATACAAAAATCACTGAACCCACAGACATTGCCAACATACTGGCAGACAGGTTCAGTGCAAACTTCACCCCCCTACACCCCCCTAAAGGAGAGATAACTATCCCAGCGGAGTGTAGCCTCCCAGACATCTCAAATGTGCAGGTGAAAGCTGCTCTCTCTAAAGCTAAAAACACAGCATCAATGGGACCAGATGGTGTCCCCGGCTGTGTGCTACACAAGCTAAATGAGGATTTAAACCCACACATAAGGCAGCTGTTTAATCTCAGCCTTACCACAGGATACGTGCCCAAGGAGTGGCGTACGGCAACTGTGGTCCCACTCCACAAAGGCGGTGCCTCTACGGACCCTGGTAATTACCACCCCATATGCTTAACAAGTCTAGTCTGCAAAGCTATGGAGAGGATCATAATGGAGCTCATAAACAAAGATATAGGGGACTTGCAGACATTGGACCTGACCCAGTTTGGCTTCGTCAAGGGCAGATCATGCCTTTTGAACTTGGTTGACTTCTTCGAAACAGTCACCAAGGCCATTGATGAGGGAAAGGCAGTCCATACAGCCTACCTTGACCTTGCAAAGGCTTTCAACACAATACCCCACTCGGGTATTGTAGAAAAACTTACCAGCTTAAATGTAAACCCATATGTCACAAGATGGGTTGCAAACTGGCTTAAGGACAGAACCCACAGGGTTAGAGTTGCTGGCACTATGTCAGACTCCAAGCCGGTCATAAGTGGTGTCCCACAGGGCTCAGTCCTTGGCCCCCTATTGTTCGGCATCTACTTCTCAGAAGTACAGGCCAACATGGGAGGACTTTGGCTGACAAAGTTTGCAGACGACTGCAAACTGGGCGCCATAGTGGAAAGTGCATCGGACACGGATATTCTTCAGAAGGGACTCATGGAAACAGATAGCTGGTGCCAGAGCCATGGCCTGAAGTTAAACGCCAAAAAATGTATAGTCATACCCTTCGGGAAAAACAAGGTAACCCCAAGCTACCATATAGGCGGCAATCCACTAAGCACAGAAGAGGTTATCAGGGACCTGGGGACCCAGGTTGACAGTGGCCTTTCTTTTGACACTCACATTGCTAAAGTGGTTAGAAAGACCTTCTACATTGCCCACCTGATCATGAATGGATTCACATCCAGAGTGAGGTCAATGTTCCCCTGTACTCTTCACTTATCAGACCAATGATCGAGTACAATGCCCCATTCGGGATGTATCTCACCCGACATCTGCAGCAATTGGAGAGACCCCAAAAGTTCCTCACCAAAAGGATAAAGGGACTCCAAAATCTGTCATATGCTGCCAGATTGAAGAAACTCCAGCTCTATTCAGTCGCATACCGTCTGCTCAGAGGTGACATGTGCCTGACATACAAGGCCATGTCCAACCCGGAATTAATGGACATGCTCCACCTCAAAAAATCCAAATCCACCAAAACCACTAGAGCAAGCGACTTAAACCTTAGCACGGATATAAATAGGACATGCTGGAGGGATAGATTTATCACTCAGAGACTCCCTATGCTGTGGAATAAAATCCCGGTCCATGTGAGGCAGAACACCTCGTTGGCTCTGTTCAAGAGAAATCTTGACCTGTGGATGGGAGATCGTAGGTTTACCCTGGAATCATCTCTGTGTCACTGCTGGACAGAGGCACAACAAACTAATGGGCACAGTATTTTTTCATATAAGGGGTGGCGTAAGCCACAAAACTTTGGGCTAGGCTTATAAATGCCTTAGGGCAGATAGCCTAGTATAAACCTATGAACCTATGAACCTATACTGCCTACATTGTCATTATGGGCAGAACTGGAGGCTTCATCTGTAGATAGTAATCGCTATGCAATAAATGTAATTATCCCATGTCAGCATTCAATTCACTCTATACAAATATATGCTATTGTTTTAAACCAACTTTTTTGAGAAGACATGTTGCTGTTGCAGAGGCTGATAATAGCTAGGATCCACACCATCTCTGACTATAACAATCCCATCATCTTCTGTGTCACATTCCCATAAATGAAGGGGATGTATTTTTAATCAGGTGATAAAGGAATAAGAATAGGAGATTCCCCAACAGTAATGGTATAGGCAATTGCATTCAGCCTTAACTTGGCTCTGGCATCTCCTACCATATCCTTTGCTCTCTTTTTCCTTTGTATTAACATGTGATTTCTTCCACCAACTGCATTTCTATGCATAACCACTTGATTACAGGCCTTTGCTCCAGTAGCATAGGTAGGACAGGGTGACAGAGACAACTGCCTCAGGTGCAAAGTGTTAGGGAGCACTATTGGCCATGTATTATCCTAACTGCTCCTTAGAGCAATACCAGATGTTAAACATTAGTAATGCAGTTATGGGCAAACCTCCATTTGTAGCAAGAAGTTTTCTATAGTTTAAGAAATTCTTTTTTCTTTTTTTTTTGTTACTAAAGTTTAAGAAAGGAAGGAAGGTTGGGAAATGTGCACAGTGATGTGACCTGAATGGCTGGGGAAGGAGAGAGGGCTTGTCATGCATCTAGCCACTTCATTGGTGTGCAGAAAGTATCTTGATGAGCTGGGGGTTGGGCTGCTAGATCATGTGATGCTTCTGCTTTGCCCCTTCAGCTTGTCTGGACGTCTTTTTCCCAAAAAGACATTTGTCATGTGTCATAAAGGGTGCCACAAGGATGAGATTCTCCTCATGGCTACAATTATTATTTCCCTGCCTTGATCTCTGGTTTTGCATCATTACTGCACCTAAAACAAAATGCCGCAGTCATACAAAAAAGAAATGATGCATTCATCAAACAACACAACAGTGAAAAATAAAAACGTTAGGTGACATGAAAAAAAGAAAAGGTTAGGTGACATGAAACCCATATTTGCATATATATTGTCTCAATGCAGCCAGGTAAGGTACTGTTGAACAAATTTCTGCACCATCATGAATACATTCACAATACTAAGGTAAGCAATTTGTTAACTGATCTGTATCCTTCCCCTATCACTTTCTTGTATTCATACTGTCATTCTTCATTCAGGGGTGACACTCGGAAATCTGCCAGTAAAGAAAATATATGTGGTACCAACAAAACATCCTTGACACTACAGTACTTCATAATTAAAGCATTGCAAACTATTTAATTCTACCATGTATGAACAGTCACTAAATGATAACAATTAGACTTAGCCATCTCAGTGATCACTATGCATTTCCACTGATGCTAAAATTAATTTCCATTTAGAAAGTTTTACACTTAACATAATTCATCCAAATCTGTCCTTAATATCAGTAAAGCAAACATGTCTTCAAATAAACCCAGTAATCTAACATAATTTTCAACTCATTGATATTAATGTGCAGTATTTCTAATCTGTATTGCTTATTTTAAAAAAGTAACTACAAAGAACTGTCAGCAAAAGTCCACCCACAACAATAAATTGCGCACAATGTAGCTTTCGCTGCTCAAGCGGAAGAAAACACGAATCATTTTCTGTTCCAATACCACAACCAAATTTATTCAGTAAAACACATAAAATGCATAAAAACTGAAGTTAAGCGCTTTCATCTACATAAAAGTAGACTTCATCAGAACAAATCCATTTTTTCAAATCCCACTTTACATAGATGGTTCTGACCAATCCATGTCATCTAACCTTAAGCATCATAGACATCAATCACCAATTAAAAGTGCTCAATACACTCATAGTCATACTTTTTCATTGCTTCCCACTATCAACACCACTAAAAACACTTCAAATAAAATCTGTCTACATGATGACAACTGTGTCCACTTTGCTAACATATTCACTACCCTAAACTACAGTTACACAATCTTTGTCTATTAAAACTATATATACATACTAGGTGAATGCATTAACTTACATGCTCATTTAAAATACATTTTTTTTCTAAATGTAAAATATATAACTTAAGTAAGAATGTCACTATTACATGTCATAATCATTTCTTCCTATTACTAATATGTGGTCAAAAAACATATAAAATAAAATGGTAATATTCATTCTCTAGTATCAGCTTAATTGATATACTCTCATTGATTCCAGGGTAAACTGATGAGTTTAACTCAATCTGCCATCTAGTTTCCCTTTCCCCCAATCTTTTACAAATATTTCCTCCTCTTGGGTTATTTTTGACACTCTCCAAAATTCCAAATTTAAATGTGTCACAAGTATTATTACCATCAAGATGCCTCCACAGAGCATTTTTTGTATCTTTTTTTCTTATACAATACCTGTGATCATACATCCTATTCCTTAAACTTCTGTTCGTCTTCCCTACGTAATAACACGGGCATTTGGCACACCTGGCAAGATAAATAGCATGTTGGGAATGACAATTCCCTTTCTGAAATTTTACCTCAGTTCTATTTGTGTCTTCCAAAATAAGAGATGGGGTCAATCACAACACCGATTGCACTGTCCACATTTTCTAGTTCCCTCTTTCTTGTATCATCCCCTTTTACTACTTTCCTTTCTAATTCACTTTTTAAGTTCCTTCCATTTTTGGAGATGAACTGTGGGTGTTCCCCTATCATTTTGTACCACATTATGTTCAGATTTCAAAATATTCCAGTTGTCTTCCACAATTTTCCTTATTTCTTTCACATGTGGACCATATTGAAAAATACAGCCTCTTGTATAGTTAATATAGTTTCCCCCCTCAGTTACCTTATTTTTATTGACAATTCTGTTTAACCCAGTCCCTAATATGGGTTTATATTTCTTACCCCATTCGTCTTTCACATATTTTTAGTATCCTCTATCAAATGGGGTGGGTATCATCTGTCTTTGAACATATTTGCTATAAATTCCAGTTCCTCTGCCATTTCTGTGTAATCTGAGGTCATTCTTGCTGCTCGAATATATTGACCTTTTATAATACTTCTTTTTTGACTGTACAGATGACAACTGGAATACTGTAAGTAAGAGTTACTAAAAGTTTCCTTCCTGTATATTATGGACTTAAATTTTCCATTTTCTACTGATATAAGCGTATCTAAATAGGAAATTTTATTCCTATCCATATCATATGTGAGTTTTAAATAGTCACTAGATGAATTCAAATATCCCAAGAAACTATTTCATTTGTCTTCTTTACCTTTCCATAAAATGAATATATCATCCAGAAATCTAACATAACTGGCAATATTTTCATACCAAACAGAATCTAGAATATATTCAGTTTCCCAATCAAGAAGTACAAGGTTAGCAAAAACTGGGGCGCAAGCCGCCCCCATTGCCACCCCCTTACATTGCCTGTAATGTTCTCCCTCAAACAGTATATAGTTGTAATTTAACACTATATCCATAAATTCCAAAATGAAAGTTAATTTTGGAATTTATGGATATAGTGTTAAATTACAACTATATACTGTTTGAGGGAGAACATTAGAGGCAATGCAAGGGTTAATTTTGGAATTTATGGATATAGTGTTAAATTACAACTATATACTGTTTGAGGGAGAACATTACAGGCAATGTAAGGGGGTGGCAATGGGGGCGGCTTGTGGCCTGGTTTTTGCTAACTTCGTACTTCTTGATTGGGAAACTGAATATATTCTAGATTCTGTTTGGTATGAAAATATTGCCAGTTATGTTAGATTTCTGGACGATATATTAATTTTATGGAAAGGTAAAAAAGACAAATGAAATAGTTTCTTGGGATATTTGAATTCATCTAGTGACTATTTAAAATTCACATATGATATGGATAGGAATAAAATTTCATACTTAGATACGCTTATATCAGTAGAAAATGGAAAATTTAAGTCCAGAATATACAGGAAGGAAACTTTTAGTAACTCTTACTTACAGTATTCCAGTTGTCATCCGTACAGTCAAAAAAGAAGTATTATAAAAGGTCAATATATTCGAGCAGCAAGAATGACCTCAGATTACACAGAAATGGTAGAGGAACTGAAATTTATAGCAAATATGTTCAAAGACAGAGGATAGCCACCCCATTTGATAGAGGATACTAAAAATATATGAAAGATGAATGGGGTAAGAAATATAAACCCATATTAGGGACTGGGTTAAATAGAACCATCAATAAAAATAAGGTAATGGAGGGGAAAAACTATATTAACTATACAAGAGGCTGTATTTTTCAATATGGTCCACATGTGAAAGAAATAAGGAAAATTGTGGAATATTTTGAAATCTGAACATAATGTGTACAAAATGATAGGGGAACACCCACAGTTCATCTCCAAAAATGGAAGGAACTTAAAAAGTGAATTTGAAAGGAAAATAGTAAAAGGGGATGATACAGGAAAGAAAGAGGGAACTAGAAAATCTGGGCAGTGCAATCAGTGTTGTGATATTTTATTGACCCCATCTCTTATTTTGGAAGACACAAATAGAACTGAGGTAAAATTTCAGAAACGGAGTTGTCGTTCCCAATGTTATTTATCTTGCCAAGTGTATCAAATGCCCATGTTATTACGTAGGGAAGATGAGCAGATGTTTAAGGAACAGGATGTATGATCACAGGTATTGTATAAGAAAAAAATATACAAAAATGCTTTGTGGAGGCATCTTGATGGTAATAATACTTGTGACACATTTAAATTTGGAATTTTAGAGAGTGACATACATAACCCAAGAGGTGAAAATATTTGTAAAAGATTGGGGGAAAGGGAAACTAGATGGCAGATTAAGTTAAACGCATCAGTTTACCCTGGAATCAATGAGAGTATATCAATTAAGCCGATACTAGAGAATGAATATTAACATTTTATTTTATATGTTTTTTGACCACATATTATTAGTAATAGGAATAAATGATTATGACATGTAATAGTGACATTGTTACTTAAGTTATACATTTTAATTTTAGAAAAAAAAAATATTTTAAATGAGCATGTAAGTTAATGCATTCACCTAGTATGTATATATAGTGTTAACAGACAAAAATTGTGTAATTGTAGTTTAGGGTAGTGGATTTGTTAGCAAAGTGGACACAGTTGTCATCATGTAGACAGATTTTATTTGAAGTGCTTTTAATGGTGTTGATAGTGGGAAGCAATGAAAAAGTATGACTATGAGTTTATTGAGTACTTTAAATTGGTGACTGATGTCTATGATGCTTAAGGTTAGATGACATGGATTGGTCAGAACCATCTATATAAAGTGGGATTTGAAAAATGGATTTGTTCTGATGAAATCTACTTTTATGTAGGTGAAAGTGCTTAACTTCAGTTTTTATGCCTTTTATGTGTTTTACTGAATAAATTTGGTTGTGGTATTGGAACAGAAAAGGATTCGTGTTTTCTTCCGCTCGAGCAGAGAAGGCTACATTGTGCACAATTTATTTTAAAAAAGCCCATAGTTTCCTAAGCTATTTGCTACCTATCTCAAGTAATCACAAGTTAATATACTGGTGTTAAAATTAATCATGTAAGTTGAGAGTAATTTATAGAGTTTGTATGCAAATTAGGCCCTTGTTTATCTCTATGATTCATAGTAATATGAAAATGCATAAACAATCCCCCGGATTTACTAATCTTCCATGCAGGCCTAGTCTAGTCCTGCACAGAAGCAGCAGTTTAGTAGGATGATGGCAGCGCACCATGCATATTAATGAAGCTGCGCTGCCTGAACTCCCAATCCTATACAGAGGGTGGACGAGTGCAGAGGGCATGTCTGATAGCAGAGCTCTCAGAATAAACATGCCCCTGCAAAGCAGAACAGCAGAAAGTGTAAGTAAATGAGTGAGACCACTCATAGGTGTCTGTATATCCCCACCAGCAGTCTCCCATGTGTACCAGCAACAGGACATAAAAATAAAAATAAGAAACCCCTTTATTTTTCTTTAAAACTCTGAGTACAGCTAACCATAGGATGCGAGGGTGTGCCCATCGCTTAGCTATGTTTAAAGCAGCCAAAAAGGCTGGGGAGGAGAACAAGGAAGATATATGCAAATGAAGCAGCACAACAATAATGTAGTGGTTAGAGCATCCGCCAATGAGCAGGTATTCCTGGTTCAAGTCCCACTGCAGCACATACCATTTTCCATGTGAAATCTGTATATGAACATTTTTTTACATTTGTTTGCTGTATAACCTACTAAATAACATTTAAATGTGAACTGGAGTACTGCATTAAATGCAAATGTGAAGTGTCCGTGTCATAATGAATAAGGCACTAGAAAGCATATTTTACCACAAATAAGCAGTAGTAAGCATATATAAGCACCAGTAAGCATGATTAAGTGCGTTTGCATGGGGGTAAGCATTGCCACACAGATTAAGCAAAGTAGAAGCTAACTGAATGTAGGAAACTGTAACCGTAGGTTAGCATTGCATAGCTCTGTGCACACCTGCTTACAACTTCTTTAAAGTGCCTTAATCACTCTGTACCCAACGGTCCATGTTCTGTCCAGCAACAAAATAAACAGCTTCTGCAAGGCTCGAGCTTTGGACCCTGTACACCCCAGTCACATTAGTTAACTACTAAACCATTATAACAATACATATAAATGAGGTATTAGCAAACTAATCCTCACTGCCAGAAAATCAAATCAAACATGTGAACTGAATCTATGTACAGTGTGATGTTGTATAACCTGCCACAGAACATAAATATGTAAACTGGAGTATTGCAGTAAGCATAGATTTGAGGTGTTATTGTAATAAAGTGTAGAAGCCCCCAGGTCCCCATACAGTGTATGTACACATGAATCACGGATACCAGACACATACATAACCTGAAATTAATAATAAATCACTGTCAAAAGGCAAATATAGTGCTAATTAACTATTAAGCAATGCTAATCACAGCACAGCTCAACTTAGTAAGTGTAAGCAATGTGTAGGGAAGCCAATTCCAGCTGCCCAGTGGTATACCTCTTTAAGCAGTGCCAACCTTAGGTAAGCAGGTGTGCCCCTAGCTTAGCCTTTTCAAAACTGGCCAATCACAGAAAAGTGCTGGAAATCAGCCCTACTTAAACCCAAGAGGTGGGAATACAGCTCATAACTGGTTGTAGCTTCCCCTTGTAGGCACTGTGGCAGTAAGGGGAGAAGGAGTGCACTTCCAGGCGCAGAGCTAGTGCATCCAGGAGTCCAAGGTCATGGCTGGACTCCTAGTTAAAGACCATGCACAGAGACTGCTGCAGAGCCAGTACCAGGGCTCCCAATATAAGGCGGAGGCCTGGGACCATCTCGCCCATGACCTCACCAGTGCCATTGGCATATCCCAAACTGGTGAGCAGGTCAGGCACCACTATGCCGACCTGAAGCGGTGGAAGGGAGACCTCTTGGAGGAGTGGCTCCAAGAGGCTAGAACAGCAGGAAATGTCCCGGCCGTGTGTAAGTATCAGTCCACGACCTGTTTAATAATTGCCATCTCAGTTATATCATGGATAGGTATGGCTAAATATTCCTGTTATGTCCCACACAGCTGCAATGGAGTGGGCTGCGAACCAGGAGGCCCACATCAGCTGCCTGGCTCAGTTGCGATGAGAAGCAGGTCAGTAATACTCATGCTTTTACTGTCATAGGAAATAAAAATAAAAGTAGTAGTAAAGTAATTGCTAGTATAAAACCTGTATTTTTCAAGACAAGTAGTGCATACACTAGAGAATATGGCAGGAAGAGCCTGATATTGTTAGTATAGCAATAAAAGTGTAATACCCTGACAAAACAGGTCCAACTGCTGGATCTGGTATCATATGGTAATATAGATTTGCAATCATGTAATAGTACTGTTGTATTAAGCACTGTTACTCACACCATGCACCATAAATCGAATGTGTAGGAATGCCTGTATATGACAGATGTAATCCCCAGAGGCCATTTAGTACAACTGAGAAACACATAGACAGTAAACAGGAAAAATGCAGACAACAAAAACTGAATAGCACATGTAACTGAGATGTGAAGTGTAGTTCTTTTAGCACACACAGCAACAGTTCGAATCCTGCCAGTGGCAGTAGTCTGCATACAGAATCATACCCCACAACTGTGCAGATATGTCCAGAATGTCTATTAAAGTGGCCCATATCTATTGCCTATCAACCTGTCTCCCTGGGAAATCAATGGGATGATCCCAGACATATAGACAGCAAACAGGAAATACAACTGACTGACCCACATGTATGACAAACATCTGGCATACTAGCAACTCCCCAATACCTTATTTGACTAAGAAGCCAAGTATGTCCGATTTACACCCAAACTTGTTAAGCTGTGGTCAGAGTATGTACAGTAACAGAGTGAGTCAGAGTATGTACAGTAACAGAGTGAGTAGTAAGTGCAGAATACTAATGTGTAATTCTGACTTTGTGTGGCAACAGTCAGGTAGTGCTAACAAACATTGCTCCCACAGGTACGTTGGATACAAACAATGTGCTGATAAATACATACCAATATAACTTGTACTGGTACTGTCCACCCTGGTATTTTAGGGGAGTGTGAGTGTTACAGTTTCTCTGAATAAGAAAGTATCACTGGTCACTGTCACCCATACTGTGTTAGATAATATAACTGTGCAGGAAAGCATGTATATGTGTGTGTCAGGTCACTAAAGATGGAATGGGGCAATATTCGCAATATTCTAGATATGTCCAGGCACACCAGCATGTGGTCAACATATGGCCAGAGTCTGTGCAGAAAGAGTTGGATAACATAGTGCAAAACATCAACCTGGAATCCGGGCGTATGTGTACAAACAGCTAGTTAGTGTTAATAAACATTCCCTCCACAGGTATACCAGGTAAGAGATGTATAATGCAGGTAAAACTGGTTCATGTGTAATGATGTTGACAGCCATATCAGTGTCCAGTATAGGTCTATAGGGTAGTGTAGCAAGACTTGTAAGGCACAGATAACAGCACTGACTATTGAGTAGTACAAGAATATACTACTTGTTAATTGACATCTTACTCTCCCCCCACCTTATCTCCAACAATAATCAGCATTCCCACCCCAACTGGTATGTACTGACTCTGATAATGGCCAATGGTTTGATAAATATTCTAATGGTTCCCATGCATGTGCCATATTGAATTATTCCAACATTGTTGGCATGGTGAAATCAACGTACCTGCATGCTGTTATTATTACCACTGTGGTCTCATATATGCATGTGTTCTGTTTGCTATGCAACTGTTCTGTATCTGGTGTCTGGGTTAATGGGAATATCTATGCATGCTGTATTATGTAACCCTGGAATGCATTGACTATTACTAACCCATATATGATATTGAAATCTACACACTATAGCATGCTTGGAAAGGCCAGTCCCAGTGGACCCACCTGTCCCACCTCAGCTGGCCGTGGCAACAGGCACCAGCATGTCTGGGGCCCAACCCCGCACCTCCCTGCCCGTTGGTCCTGCACTAACTTCAGGTGGAACCACCTCAGGGGATGGGGCTCATCCCCCCTGGGAGTGGGCGCGAACAGGCACCTGTTACCCGTTGCCAGGTCGGGGTCATGGTGTGTAGAGTGATCAACGAGGAGTTTGGTGATCTTCTACGCCAGCTTGAGGGCCGCATGTCACAATTACAGAGTCAGGCTGTCTCTGCAACTCAGCCCCCAGCACAGCCACCTTCGGGGCTGTGAAGGTGCAGTGGTGACTGCCCGTGGGTGGGGATGTTAGTCCCACTGTTAGCACAAGGGGGCTTGTGGGCTTCCAATATCCCAACACCCCTCCCCATCAAGGTGTATACCCCCCAAATGTGTCATATACTGCCCCTGCATGCATCTTGTGTGTCTTGTCTGTTAACCCACTCATCCTACCTCCCCAAATATACCTATTACCCCACCCCAACATCCCACTCTCACCTGAAAAAAAGGGCAATCTGTTCCCACAAAAAATCTTGCCCCACACATAGCTGTCCATTTCGCACACGTGTCCACTGGACACATGTAATCTGGTCTAATTGGCATCACAACAAAGTTATGCTGTCCTCACCCCTCTCCCAGGGGTTTGAGGGTCCAAATCTACCTCCAAATTCAGTGTATATGCGCATATGTTGCTCTAGAAGAAATGGGCAGCTATGGACCTTTCCTACAACCATCCTGCACATGCCTAGCTATTTCCCCTACTGTCTTACCCTCTTTGTGCCCCTTTTTCACCACTTTCCTATCAACCCTTATTTCTTTTCTTTTAAAGAAATTAGCGTGGGGGTAAGCAGCACTATGCACTTTTAAAAAGCAGTAAGCAAGTTTAAGCATGTTTGCATGAGGGTAAGGATAAGGCCTACACAGGTTAATCAATATAGCAGCTAACTGAGTACAAGACACTGTAACCATTAGTTAGCAGTGCTTACCTCTGCGCAAACCTGCTTACAATTGCTTTAAAGTGCCTTAATCACTCCGTATCCAACCGCCGGTGTTCTGTCCAGCAACAAAATAAACAACTCTTGCAAGGCTCAAAGCAGGGACCCTGCACACCTGAGACAGGGTGATTTACCACTAAGCCATGACAGATCGAAAGAAAGGTCATGTTTTCAGAAACATATCATTCAATCATGTTTTCAGAAACATATCATCCAGTCCTGTCATGCAACAGTACAGAGAATGTATACAAACACCTGGATTTGTGTGTGTGTAACTATATTAATATATAAGCAGATACAACATA
>NC_056726.1:1411525523-1411598292 GCF_019279795.1 Protopterus annectens
CACCTCACATCAATCCACAGTGGCTAAACATTTATACTGAAACACACAGTAAATTATTTTAGCAGGAAGACATAAATAAAAGCCAAAAAGCATGAATACTGCTGCTATACTGCAGAATTAATGCATAAAGAATTTATTCCATTCTGACATCCAGGTGTGATTTTTCCAAAAAAGTAACAAGGGCAATGCACATGAGCAGTAATAGTTTTAAACAAAATATAAACCGATGATTTTATTAGTGAATTTTATCTACCTTATAAAAGAAATGTGAATTTATTCATTTAATAAAACATCAAGGTGACAAAGCATTTTTGGTAAAACCAAACTTGCCACTAATAACAGTACAAGGTCTAATGCCTCTGGTTGTTAACTGGGTTTGGTTAAGGTGATGTCACATCCCTGAGGCCATGGTTTTATACTTGTGAACCACACCCTACTCATTTTTAATTTATGCTGGTACATGAACTGCTAATGATAGCAGCACCTGTCGAATCACAAGGCCACTCTATAAGGTGGTTTGACAAGAAGACCAAGAATATGGTCTACCTTTTTAGGGATTCATACCCGCATAAGACTGAATCCTGTCTAAAAGATTCAGATTGGAAATAACTATTAACATCTGGCAGAATTTGTGTGAGCTCCTGTCAACCCTCACAGGGTCCAGTTGCTCTGGCCTCCACTACCAAGACAGATATAATGACCAACAGAAGCATAGGCCTGATCAGATGGATGACTGGGAGACCAGGTGACAGCTAGAAGGCCTGAATTCTATAGTAAGAATTTTTTAAAATCATGTCAAACATAGGTTTAAAATATAAACTATAAAATATTGCATAAATCATGGCATACCCCAGAACAAATCTATGTATAATGGTAAATATGTATCTATATGTAATTATAATAATGCATAAGAAAGCATAAACATATATGTATATAAAACTGTATCTGTATGCAAATATGAAATGCCTATGTGATGACATACTTTTGTATATAAAAACATATCTATACATAAAAATAAATATATACAAGCATGCAGGTCTGTGTCTGTAAAATACAGATGTGCATCTGCATGAGCACACTTACCATTTTATATATATATATATATATATATATATATATATATATATATATATATATATGTGTGTGTGTTAATTTTTCATTTGTTATCCAGGAAGGTCTGACTGGATACAGGTCCATTTTCAGTGGAGAACCAGGGAGAAAAGTTCCAGATTGTTACACATATACAACAGTAACTTTTAACAAGCAAAAACAGTGACTATTAGTCTACATTTAGTACATATATAGATTAGTGAGTAGGTATTAATAAGCAAACATATTGCGTATTTAGTTGAAGCATAGTAAAACAGCAGAAGAAAATATAACTTTTTTGGAATAGGTTACATAGAAGTTTAGCATGCAATACACTGAAATAATAATAATTATTCCTAAATGTGTTTCTCATGGCATTAGATAAGAGAACACATTTAGCAGTGGGAATACACTTATTAGCACTTGCATTAGGGCACACACACACACCTATATATATATATATATATATATATATATATATATATATATATATATATATATGTATAAAAATATTTGCATTCCCACATTTCATGTACAGTTGGTATTACCTTAGTACTTGAAATGCATGCAGATTTTGTTCAGAAAGGATTTTGTTTGTGTAGCCCAGAAAGTATTTATTATGATAATTGTAGATGACAGCCATTTCTTCCACAATATTAACTACATGTACAAGAAAAATGAATTCAGTCAGGCACTACACCCTAGCCAAAGTGGAGAGTGGGGAATTAGGGTGGCGGTTAGATTATGAAATGAATGACCAGTACATAGCTTACTGAGAGATGACCAGTTGAATTACTTTATACATTTCTGGACAATCTCCGAATATGCTTGCACTTGGTAAGCAGAAAATTATCAAAGCACGCATGTTATGAAATATATGGACTGCATCCAACTGTAATGGTAAATATGTTTTCTTTACAGATAATTGATCTGAAAAGAAGTTAAAACTTCCTTTCAGTTGTTAGATTTTTATATGTGTACAGCTTTGGCCTTTGCCTAAAGAAAATTTGAAGTGTATTACTTAAAACTGCAACTTAAGTATGCAAATCATAATAACTGAAAGTAGAACCTACAGTAAAAATGTTTGGTAATATTACAGGCCACACCCCTCACCCAAACAGACAAGCAGTGGACAAAATATAAAAGTGTAACAATTTCAAGGAAGATGCAATCCTACTATTTCAACTTGTATTAAGAAAATATTAGCAAAGCATGTCAATTTGTGTTTTATATTTTAGATATGAATAAATGTTTAAAGAAATAAGCAGACATACTAAGCAAGTGCAACAGTGACTGCAATCCTTATAGAGTAGTACTAGTAGCATATCTAGAGTGGGATGAGAAGAAAGTTTACCCTTTACCTGTCCTAGGACATCCTCACAAAGTTGGGGAGGTTGTACTGGCCATGTAGGCACCCTGGTATGTGGAAGCCTGGCAAGCCTCACTGAACAATGAATTACTTGAGGATGTGGTGGAGCAGGTAGTGGGCAAATACCTTCAGCTCGTCTGGGATTCTCCTCAGGGGATAGAAGACTCACTTTCCTGGTTGGCACAGACCACCACACCCCCACAGGCCCCTGTGTCCTCAATGTCAGTGTCCTTCTATGCAACAAAATCAAGTAGTGGAAACATTTGATGTGCTGTGGACCAGGAATTCTTGCTGGGCTGGACTCCTTTTCACCCCATCCTTCTGTTATCCTCTCTCCTACACCCTCTTACCTATTTCCCATCTAAGCAACCCTTTTATATACAAAATTTGAAAAAATAGGGGTGTCTATCACCTGACAAATATTATCCCTCCTCACTCTTCACCGACAGCACAACCCTCTTGATATCTTTTTCTGTGTTCTGCTGTTTTTTACGTCTTCCCCTTTTCAGTTTTTCTTGTCTCCCTGTTTCCATTATTTAAAACAACCAACAGGGTGTCCACATAAGGATACCCTTATCACACCTCTCAACCTCTTAGAGCAAGAAATGTGGAAAAAGCCATAAATAAAAGTGGGGCAAAAAACCCAAAATAGGGACATTTTTTAAATATTGCTCTTTCAAACTTAGAAAGTTGATAGAATAACAGATTTTGCTTTAGTGTGAATTTTCTGAAGGGTATGAAGTCTGAAACAAAAATGTTTGTCATTATTTTCTAATTTCAGTCTTTAATGATTTGCCACTAATTTGCCAGAAAACTACAATTTTATGAAAACATGACCAAAAATATGAGGCAACAATCTGGACATTCTGCAGGAATCTGTACAGTTGAGAGGTATGACCCTTATATAACACATATTAAACTCCTTTATTTGTTAAAATTTTTAATAATAAAAGCTACACTATCCACTAGTTGCCTTAAGTCTTTTAATTGTAGCAGAGTAGAGCTGCAGTGAGTATCTACGAAATCAGACAAAGTCTATGGTTTTCACATACGTAAGCACCTTTACATTTTTGCCATAAGAGAGTGGGATTGTTAAAATGCTGCCTCATTCACTTAATCACAATAAATAATCTGTGCTTAGTGTTTCTGCATAAAGATCTAGTGGTGCACATTGTGGATAACTGCCACGCAAGTGTGAGACACAGGGCAATGAATACCACCAACAGTGTGTTCAGCATAAGGGAATTTCAGCCCTCCTTTAGATGCATGAAATTAAATGATCTGATTTACTTACTTGGATTACCTACTACATAATAAATAACCAAGAGGTAAACTTTCAGCACCAGATGTTAAGTAAACAAATGCAATCACTTCAGTTGAGAGTTGACAATGTGGAAAAACATGACAAACAGTCTAACATTTGATTCTTTAGCTTTCCTGAAAAGATGGAAGAGCTTATTTGAAATCATCCAATAATTTGCTTGGACTTTTTAATTTTTACCTCTGATTTTTCACTGTTCGGTTTTGGTTTATAGCCTAGTCAGCTATAAATTCTCATGGACTGTAGGCAGGATACTCCAGAGTTTATCTAAAATGATCCAGTATTGGTTTGTGATTTATTGTGCAATTGCTTAGTAGCTGAAGATTAATTTTGTTTTATTATTTACTGCTGATTTTCATTGTTTGGTGGAAGAAAGGAATAGATTGTACACAAGCAAGCTCTAGCTATCCCAAGGGGCCCAAAGAGCTACACATTAACACATATTTTAGACAGGACACTCCAGAGCTTATCTGAAACCGTCCAGTGTTGGTTTCTAATTTATTGTTCAACTGCTTGGTAGGATAAGCTCTGTTTTGATTTATACTTTATTTTTTAACCTCTGATATTTACTGTCAGAACAAGCAACAGTAAGCAGAAGCTATTGCACAGGTGTTTTAGTATGAGTGGCACATCTGGTAAAGTAGGTCAGAGTGACTGCTACTTCCCCTTGTACAAGTTGAATTCAGTCTACTTAATTTAGTATTTATTTGCATATTGCTAGTATGATGTCCTCACTCAATTTGACTTAAATTATTAATTGTTTTAATTTTTTTGAAATCTGTTGTCACTGATTTTGACTTTTCCTGTATTAATTTTTTTTTTAATTATCTGTAGCCGAAAAGGGAACCTTTAAATGAGTTTGCCATAACAATTTGCTGAAGCACAAGAATCTTGCCCAGTGTGTTAAGTGCTGTGTATATAAAAGGTGACACATGATAACATTGGGACTTGGGCTTCTCATGTCAAAGGTTGGATGATTTGCTTGTTATTAGTAGTAGTAAACCTGGGTATACTGAAGATTATTAAACTTGTACAGTTGGCACAGCTTTGAGAACTGTTATTACATGTATTGATGAATGGGCTGATTAGATAAATAACAGAAAAGGTAAAAGTCAAACAAATTTAGGAAAGGAAGCGGCCTCTGCCATTAAAGAACACTCAACCATTACTAAACATGATCCTACTGATTACAACTTTGCAGTGTAGGATTCAAGTAGTCCGCAGTCTGAGGATTCAGAGCATGTAGAAGAAACTTAAAAATATAAAGAAAGGGAGACGTTCTCAACCTATAAGGACAAAAAAGAAACTGATTAGTATGTATTCTCTTTGCATAATATATATTAAAGAGGAGCCTGCTTTGTTATGTAATGAAGAGAAAGTATGAGATGTTAACATTGTTCAATCACAAAGCATTTGGGCTAGATAAAGACATTTTATAACAGATAAAGAAGAAAAAAGGCAAGAAGCAGGCTAAAAGGAAGAAATCTAGTCAGATTTTTGATGGATTAAAGAACATTTAAGACTGAAGTTGACAATCAATACAGAGACAGGTTGATGAAAATGATACACTTGCAAATGAAATAAGCCACAAAAGTGGTGAAACTCATTCAAACCTAAAAGGCGTCCAGAACTTTTTTGGGTCTGGCTTCTTTGACTACGTAAGTGACTTACCAGCTAATAATAGGTACTATCAGAAAGGGCAAGGAGTTATTAACAACAAACTAAAACAATCCCCCGGATTTACTAATCTTCCATGTAGGACTAATCTAGTCCTGCATGGAAGTGGCAGTTGAAGAGGAGGACAACAGTGTGCCATGCATATTAATGAAGGCATGCTGCCTAAACTCCAAATAGTACACGGAGCGTGGACGACTGCAGGGGGCGTGTCTGAGAGCATAACTCTCCGAATAAACACACCCCAACAAAGTAGAACGGAAGAATGTGTAAATAAATGAGCGAGACAGCACACAAGTGTCTGCATATCCCCACCAACAGTCCCCATGTGTTCAATAGCAAGGGTACAGTCAAATAAAACAAAGAAACCCTATTATTGATTTGTTTTAAAACCTCGAGTACAGCTAACTGTAGGTGTGTGGGTTTGCCCATCGCCTAGCTACGGTTAAAGCAGCTGATAAAGCTGAAGAGGATAGCAAGGAATATATATGCAAATGAAGCAGCACAGCAATAGTGGAGTGGTTAGATCATCTGCCTAAAGAACAGGCATTCCCGGTTCGAGTCCCACTGCAGCACAAATAATTTTCCACATGAAATCTGTATATGAACATAATTTTACATAGTTTTGCCATATAACCTACAGAATAACAATTAAATGTGAACTGGAGTACTACATGAAATGCACATGTGAAGTGTTAGTGTCATAATGAATAAAGCACATGTAAGCAGGTCTAAGCACAAATAAGCAGCGGTAAGCGTGTCCAAGTGTGCTTACGCGGAGGTAAGCATTGTCCACACAGAGTAAGCAAAGTAGAAGCTAATGAGTGTAAGAAACTGTAACCGGTGGTTAGCAGTGCTTACCATTGCGCAAACCCGCTTACAATCGCTGTAAAGTGCCTTAATCTCTCTGGATCCAAGGGCCCAAGTTCTGCCCAGCAACAAAATAAACTGCCTCAACAAGGCTCAAACCTAGGACCCTGTACACTATAGTCACAGTAGTTAACCACTAAGCTATCACAGCAAAAGAAAAGTGAGATTAAGGCCATACATCCCATACACCCACATGGATTTAGATATATACACATATATATTGCGAACAAACAAGCAAGCTGAAGAGCAGGAGTCACAATTTGTATAAAATCCACTGAGTTTATTGTACAAATGGTAAGCGCTCTACAGCAATATGTATATATACACACATATATATATATATGTATATATATATATATATATATATATATATATATATATGTGTGTGTATGCATATATATATATATATATATATATATATATATATATATATGTATATATATACACACACACACACACACACACACACACACACACACATATATATATATATATATATATATATATATATATATATATATATGTATGCAGACATATATATATATATCCGTATATCTAAATATATATAGATATATATATGTGTGTGTGAGTAGATATACACAGATATACAGCGATGATAGGAAATAGCACACAAGAATGACATATGTTCACAGGCTATGCCAGTGGAGGTGAGGGGCCCAAGCAAGAAACATGTAACACATAGCATGACCCCCCCCCCTTCCGCCAGCCAGACAGAGGAAACATACACACAAACCCACAAACAATGTAAATAGTCCAATGCTCCCCAGATGACAGGCAGGATACAAACAGGGGGGTACACAGTGCACCCGTGAAATCCAGTTTTGGAATACAGACAGAAGCGTGACACCCCAAAAATTGACATAATACAGAAGGAAGCCAATGCAACGATCATTCTGGCCGGGGTGTGTACATACCCGGAATACAAGGGTGGGAAAGCCTGAGAACCCATGGGTCAAGACAACGTACAACATGGGTCCCGTGAAGTGGAGAGGGAGCAGAGTGTAGTGGTGTGTTCAGACCCGACCTGCACCCAGAGTAAGGATGACTGCTGTAGAGGAGGTGCGGGTGGGGGAATTATGGGTAACTAGTTATGGGTCTAGGTGTACATGTGTTGGCTGATGTGGGTCTATACAGACAGCCCCAGGGATGTAAGCAAAAGTGTTCATTGGGTAGAGGCATCGTCCAATGAGCAGCCACACCCTCTATGAGTCCCACTGCAGCAAAGTCTAATCTACATGGCAAAGAATGGAATAACCAGATGTGTATGTGTGTATATATATATATATATATATATATATATATATATATATCTATATCTATATATTTATATATATATATATATATATATATATATATATATATATATATAAATATATAGATATAGATATATATATATATATATATATATATATATATATATATATATATATATATATATATATATGTATGTAGAGGTATGTGTGTGTATATCTACCCATAGCTATATGGCTATTGGCCTAGGTGTGCAGGTGTTGGCTGATGCAGTTGTACTAGGACTGCCCCGGGGATGTAAGTAATATTGTGAATTGGGCAGAGCATATGCCCATACCTCTCAACCTCTAAGAACAAAACCACTGGACAGAACCTAAACCATTGGGGGGGCACATAGGGACATAAAGCACATATTCCACTTACAACCTTAGAAAGCTGATAGAATAATAGGTTGTGCATTAGCATGACTCGTCTGAAGGATTTGGGGTCCTAAACCCAATTTCTTGTTTGTATTTAATGGCGTCATTTCCCAGGTATTTGCCAGACAGGTGCAGATCGTAAGAGGAACACACCAATATTATGAAGCAAAGTCTGGACAGGCCGCAGATTCTGTACAGTCGACATGCATGCTTACGCCTAACAGTCAGCCATTCCCGATATGCGTCCTACCGCAGCACAGTACAGTTTACATGGCTAAGTATAGTATATCCATATGTGTTGTTGCATAACCCACTTTACACATCACCTATGAACACATGGTCACAACACCCCACTGTAGGCATGTAAGCCGATGTAATAGGCATCACAAGGTATTATTGTAGTCCTCACACCCACCCAAGGGTGTGAGTGTCCGACACAAACACCAAATGCTGTGCATATGCACAGCTGTTGCCGTAGACAACATGGTCAGCTGTGGACCTTCCCTGCAGCCATCCTGCACATCCCTGGATAATCCCCCTACTAACACTCCACTTTGTGCCCCATGCACACCATGTACCTATCAGCACCTGTTCTATTTCTTTTAATGTCTACAGGTACACATAGGTGACACCCTCTTCCCCCACTATATTGCCAGTATCTGGGACCCCAACCCACATGTAGTATCACAGCCGTCCCACAGGACACATGTAACTAACACATGAAGGAACACTACAAGCACACCTGGAGCAACACAGGCTCACCACCTTGCAAACCCCTCCCCACCTCACACTCTATACCACTACATCAACTAGTGACACTGACACCTGTTGTCCCGCCTTGCATACAAATCCCAACATCTGACATACCTTCCCTATTGCTCCCCATCCAACTATACCTACGGGCTACTGTACAGTTACAATGTCACCCCTACTACCTACTTGCCTACTCCTTAGCTATTCGCATCTACTGTACCACACAGGTATGGAATAACTACACCTACCCCACATACCTGCATGTAACCTAATCATACCTGTGAAACAGAAATCCTACCTCACCTTAAACTGACCTTTGTCAACAGTCATACCTGACATGTAAACTTGACCTAAGCATGGATAATACCGACAGTTTAATGTAAACTAAGCATGATTAATGGGGGACGTAGCTATATTATGTCTGTTACCTTCTATGAATGTGAACACCCCAATATTAATTGGGATACATAGCTGGGGTCAATGTAGAGCTCTACACCCCAGGCCACTGCTGACACTGGACAAGCATACAGTGCGACTGTCGTAGTTGACAGATGTGAACAAAATGTACGACGTTGTATGTGTGTATGCAGGAGCAAGCGGGTGTAAGCCTGTTTGGCCACCGGTATGCGAGTACCACACTGGTGAAGCAATGTAGAGGCTAACTGAGTGCAAGATGCCACAACCAGAGGTCAGTAATGCTCTGCTTCACGCAAACAAATGCATACCCACCTACAAACATTCTACAGTGCCTTAGTCACCCTGTAGCCAATAGCTATTGTGGCCATTAGCAAAATAATCTGCACTGCCAGGTTGCAAACCCCCAACCCTGCACACTATAGCAGACGTGAGTTCCACTAAGCCATGGCGGATGCAAATTCAGCTGCTGTGATCACAAACACATCATCCAGCACAGGCATTCATCAGTATAGGAAATGTATATAATTATGTAGATGTATGTGCGTGTGTATGTACAGATATATATATATTATATCTATATATATATATATATATCTATGAAGAATTGATGTTGCGACAATAAAGCATACAATAAGAATGAGAAGGAAAACATCAGCAACACCCATATTATTTTGTGCTGTCATCTTATGTCATATCAAGCTGGGCAGGGGTGAGCAAATCATTGCTTCTCAAACCACAGTCAGGGTACTACCAGTGGGAGTAACATTGTCCACCTGCTAAGTCTACTTTACAAACAATTACGGGGTAGTTCCTGGTGGGTCTACCCAAAAATTGTGGGTTGTTTGGACTTCTGACCATTATACAAGCCAGGGCAGGTATGTTGGGAGAGCCTGATGATACATGAGTTGAGACAACATACGTGTAGGGTCCCTAATGCTGGGGCGAGGGCAATGTGTGTAGGTGTGTTTCGGGATAGCAACTGGAGAATGGATGGTTTGTGTGTATGTGGAACTCGGGTGGGGTGGAGGAATCATGGGTATGAAATGTGGATCCAGGCGTGTCAGGGTTGGATAGCCCGGTTCTAATTGGACTGACTCGTGGAGTTCGTTATAAATATATATGCATACACACATACATCTATATGTAGAAGTATATTCCCTGTACCACATTCATTCCTTTTGCAGACATAAATAACATGGAAGTGCCCCTACAAACCTTGACAGTAGATAGAATAACAGATTGTGCATAACCATAAATGTAATAGGTAGGTACTAGGCTATCTGCCGAAGGGCATTTACAAGCTTAGCTAAGGTTTGTCGCCTCACGCCACCCCATTGATCAATTTACTGGGCACTGTCAAGCAGTGCTATTGAATTGATCCCAGTATGTCCCAATCTTTGAACCCCCACCCCCAATTATATTTGGCTTTGGCTAGATTTCTAAAATTAAGAGGTTCATAGGTTAGTACTAGACTAACTGCCCTTGTGGGTGACTTTAAGCCTAGCCAATTACCCCCTTTGAGAATCAAACCCTGCACCTTGTGTCCGTAAGGTAAACACCTTACTGATTATGCCAGCCTCCCACCCCCTTGAGAGGTATGATTCTCATGTATGTTTAGTTGTGTTGTTTGGCCTCTAAGGCTCAAGTCATGCCTGAATGGAGTCCTAACTCATTGGAACAGTCTGTATACTCAGTTAACAGATGTTAAATAAACATTTATTCATAGTCCATTACAGAAAAGACGGTGACCCCTTTTCTGCACTGTGGCTTATATATCCCGATTCAATTTCATGCAAAATGCATGGCCTTTGTAGCAGTGCAGGCCTTACTTAGACTGTCATGAAATGCTTGTCATCGATATATATTTATTTATTTATTTGCGAAATTTTCATGATTTTGCTGGGATATAAAATTTCCAAGGCAAAATAAGCTGTTGTCTTGCTTTCGTTGTATATTGCAGTACTATAGTATTAGAGTTACGAGAAGATAGAGGGAAGAGACAAATCTGCAATAATTCAGAGTCGTATATTTAGTTTCAAAGTTAGTGCTGTTTTCAAAAAAAATAAAATGTGAGGACTTTCCCATTATCATATATTTGAATCACTCCTGTGACTTGCCAGCCACGTCAGTGCTAATCACTAAGCCGGTCTTATTTGTAATATAATGTTGCCGAACTCGTACATCATTGGTTTACATGTGCAACGTGTGCGCTATCATATAGTCTTAGTTATTAATTTATTTTAGTGTCTTGTTAACTGGAGTAATGAAGTAGTGAAGTATAGAGTCTAATCTTGAAACAAAGACGTGTGTCCCAGGTGGGACAACCCAAAAATTGGGAATAGTGTCCTATTGGTCACTCATTTCACCAATGTTTGTGGACTAAAAGGTTGGGATATCTGAGGATACTTGGACTGAGTCAACCCATGGGATGGGTCCAGAGGAGTAGGGAGTGGCCAATGTGTAGTGGTGTGGATACAACATGTTTCCAACTGGAGAATGGACAACTGATGTGTCAGTGAAGTGGTGGGATGGGTGTTTGAGGAACTAGGATCCATGGGTATATGGGTATATATGCAAATGAAGCAGCACAGCAATAGTGTAATAGTTAGACCATCCATCTAACAAAAAGGCATTCCCGGTCCGAGTCCCACTGCAGCACATATCATTTTCCATGTGAAATCTGTATATGAACATATTTGTACATCTTTTTGCTGTTAAAATCTACATAATAACATTCAAATGTGAACTGGAGTACTGCATGAAATGCACATGTGAAGTGTCAGGTCATAATGAATTTAGGCAGTAGTAAGCAAGTTTAAGCACCAAATAAGCAGTAGTAAGCGTGTTTAAGTGCGTTTGCGCAGGGGTAAGCACTGCTAAAGTCTGGTTACAGTTTCTTATACTCAGTTGCCTGCTGAATAGCTTAACCTGTGTATGCATTGCTTAGCTCCACGCAAACTCGTGCAACCTTGCTTACAACTGCTTAAGAGTGCCTTAATCACTCTGTAGCCAGCATCCCTTTTTCTGCTCAGCAACAAAATAAACTGCCTCTCCAAGGCTCAAACCCAGGACCCTGTACTCAATACACAAAGTGATTCACCACTAAACCATGGCAGATATACATAACCTAAAATTTTCACAAACATATCCTGCAGCACAATCAGTCGACAGTACAGGAAATGTATTATCACACCACATAACCTGTTACTGCAAGAAGTCTGGACAAAGAATGCCACACTGTGGGTACAAATAGGGATATATGTCAACTAATGCTCTGTTACACATAAAATGTTGCTAGTTACACAGTTATATGTATTAGAACACATAAGTAGAAGGAGATGAAGTCAGAAACACAAACGTGTTGCCACTAGTTACTGACTTCAATGCTGCGATCATCCATGACAATTGTCAAGTGAATGAGGAACAGGCCAAAATATGAGCTGAACATGCATGGACATATGGACAGATATATCTGTAAATGTAGACAGATAGCTATATGTAAATATATATATATATATATATATATATATATATATATATATATATATATTAATGTATGACTCACAAATACTCATATAACAGCAATTGTATATAGATACATACATATGTTCATATGTATGTATGTATATATATATATATATATATATATATATATATATATATATATATATATATATATATGTGTGTGTATGTCCATATGTATGTATGTATGTATATATATATATATATATATATATATATATATATATATATGTGTGTGTGTATAGATAATATATATATATATATATATATATATATATAAACATATATATATACAGATGTATATTTCTATAGATACATATATATATATATATATATATATATATATATATATATATATATATATATATATATATATATATATATATGGAGAGAGAGAGAGAGAGATATAGCCACATGAGATATATATAGGTACATACACATATACACACACAAAAGGTATCAGTAGCCATACATATGAAGACGTAGTGTGGAAGCACTGGGTGCAAAGTATATTCCTCAGCCACGAGCCCTTCAACTGGCACCTGTGAAATGTGTAGTGTGGCAACCATTCCCACAAATGAGAATACTGACATTAAAAATATACCCACCCACAAATCAAAGGACATGACACGACACACAGGTATGCATACATAGATAACCTTTATTCCTGTACTATACAATAATGTATGCCAGTACTGACACCACATAAAGTTTTAAATATGTAATCAGTCATGAATGCAAGACCCACACAAAACAGTAGATGCATGCAATGTGTATATATGCCATACTATGCTTTCTAGGCCAAGGCCTTCAATTAGTACAATAGTAGGAACAGGATTTTCCTTCAGGATACATAACAATCAACAATTACAGATGTAGTCCAGCAGCCTTCAATTACACCCTGAAGTCAAGCCCTGGGGGAAAAGTAGCAGTTGTGTTAATGTCACAATATCTTGTACATATCATTGCTTAACCTAACACGTCACTATCACACTGAATGACCCTCGTCTTAACAGTTATATTACTGGAAAGGTGCCATAGCCTAGGTTAATGGCATAGAACCCCCCCCCCCCATAAAAGGCTGCACAACAACACTACTCATGCTGTGTGTAAGTCTGCAGCCTTACCCAAATGTGGATTTGGCCTGTGTCTGCAGGTTCTGCTGTAAGCGGTATTGCTACCTGCTGTCTGTAACACTGATGTCCACACACAGGAAGGATGTCTTCCATCCTGTAAAGGTGAAGGGACAATGCCCACAGAAGGCAGCAATTTATAGTACAGGATTGCCACGACAGTGGTTATCTGAAGTACTACACAGCAGGCTGCATGCAATTAGCAAATGGTGGACACTGACTGGTGCAGAGGCCACCACCTAAGCATGTGCAAAACCAACAAAAGCATGCTGCAATCTATTAAAACCAGCTCAATCACTCTACTGGAGAGAATGAGAGAGAGAGAGAGAGAGAGAAATAACACTTCAAGAAAGTTCACAAAGCTCAGGGTTGTGTTACAGTGGAAACAACATAACAGGTATGTGAAACAGATATGCATTTACTGGCATGTAGTATATGGCATATAATAATAGGATGTATACTGTGAAAGGATGTATATGTGCCATCAGTACATGTTCAGGTAATGATGCTGTGATCAGCATCTGCACTGGACAGTAGTATTAGTCCCTGTGGGCAGTGGGACATACCTGTCAAATGTGCAGACCAGCAGTGAATGGCAAGGATGTGACCCCATGATATCTGTGTTCTGTAAAGTACTGTGGCCAATGGCTGGTGGGGGTATTAATACCACCATGATAGATACATGGGTGAGAGACCACACCACCTGCAGGACAGTCATGTTAACGTGTAGCATAGCATGCCCACACTGCCATAGCAGTATAATATGCTTATCTAAAGTTTGCCACCATATATACCCCCATAATGTTAGTCTGTGTTCACATGTGACACCTGTCTGTGTTGCAGCAAGGCAGAACAGTTCAGCTGTGAAGTAAAGAGGGTACATGAGTGTGGTCCAGATGTTTGTATGCACCCCACATACAGATACATATATGTGTGATACATATTCACAGCTGTGTATGTGTACAGAACCTCAGACAGTTATAGGTTCATAGGTAGGTACTAGGCTATCGGCCCAAGGGCCTAAGTAAGCCTAGCCAGCAAAGTACCATAGCTTACACCACCCAAGAAAGTTATTTTTCTGTGCCACTGTCCAGCAGAGACACAGAAGTGAGTCCCGGGGTGTATTTCCTATTTCCCATCCACTCATCAAGATTTTTCTTGAAGAGTGCTAATGAATAACTTTGCTTGACATAGATGGGTAGCTTGTTCCAGAGTATAGGAATTCTCTGGGACAGGAATCTATCCCTCCAGCATGTCCTGTTTATTGTGGTGACAAGGTTTAGGTCCCTAGAGTGTGCAGCTTGAAGGGATTGGGATTTCTTTAGTTGTAGCATGTCCAACAGCTCTGGGATTGACATAGCTTTATATGTTAGGCAGAGATCACCTCGGAGTAGGCGATATGCTACGGAGTAAAGCTGGAGTTTTTTGAGGCGGTCAGTGTAGGGCATTTGTTTGAGGCCAGTAATCCTCTTTGTGAAGTACTTCTGTGGCCTTTCCAGCTGCTGCAGATATCTTGTGAGGTACATTACAAAAGGGGCGTTGTACTCTATAATGGGTCTAATGAGTGACGAGTAGAGGGGAACAATTACCTCTTTTTTCCTGGATGAGAACCCTTTTATGAAGAGGTGTGCCATGTAGAAGGACTTCCTGATTACTGTGGCGATGTTACTATCAAAGGAGAGACTACTGTCCACCTGGGTCCCAATGTCTCTTATCACGCATTTGGTGTTAAGTAGATTGCTGCCTATGATGTAGTTCATGGGTACAGAGTTTTTACCAAAGGGGATGACACTGCACTTTTTGGCATTGAGCTTGAGGCCATGGCTCTGACACCAGGCATCTGTCTCAGTGAGGCCCTTCTGTAGGATGTCCACATCATTTTGGGACCTGACTATGGCTTCTAGTTTGCAGTCATCTGCGGACTTCATCAGCCAGAGACCTTCTGTGTTAGCCTGTACTTCAGAGAAGTAGATACCAAACAGGAGAGGTCCCAGGATGGAACCCTGTGGCACTCCACTTGTCACTGCCTTGGAGTCTGCAACTTTTACAGTGTGGGTTCTGTCAGCGAGCCATTTGGCAACCCATCTTGTGATGTAGGGATTTATACCTAGTTTAGTGAGTTTAGCTATAATTCCAGAATGGGGGATGGTGTCGAAAGCCTTAGTGAGGTCAAGATAGGCTGTGGAACCACCTTACCCTCATCCACGGCTTTGGTGACTGCCTCAAAGAAGTCGATCAAGTTCAGAAGGCATGATTTGCCTTTAACAAACCCGAACTGGGTGGGATCCAGAGTTTGGGGGTTACCAATGTCTTTGTTTATGAGTTCCATGATACGTTCCATGGCCTTGCAGACCAGGCTCATCAGGCTAATAGGTCGATAGTTCCCGGGATTAGTGGTGGCTCCCCCTTTGTAAAGTGGGATAACTGTTGCTGTGCGCCATTCAGTGGGTAGCAAGCCTGATGCAAGGCTATTATTGAACATGGTGCTTAAGTGGTGAGCCAGTTCATTCTGAAGTTCGTGTATACATTTATATAGGTATATAAACAACACAAAATGATATCTACACATATATGCGGATATGTATATATACATACTTACATACATGTGTGTGTGTATATATATATATATATATATATATATATATATATATATATATATGTATATGTATATATATATATATATATATATATATATATATATATATATATATATATATATATATATATATATATATATATATATATATATATATATATATATATATATATGTATACAGACAGATATATGTGTGTGTGTATGTTGACATATATATATATATATATATATATATATATATATATAATACATATATATACATATATATATATATATATATATATATATATATATATATATCATATATATATATAATATATATATATATATATATATGTATATATATGATATATATATATATGTATATATATATATATATATACATATATATATATATATATATATATATATATATATATATATATATATATATATATATATATATATATATATATATATATATATATATATATATATATATATATATACATTTTCCCTGCCATGATATGTATGAGAAAACATCTCATATCAATACACAACATACCTCCACACCAGTACATGGCTGCAAGATGGCGTGTGGAGTGAGGTGTGTAACCCATGTTGGGAACACATTGCAATTGTATAGGATGGTGGGGTATATAAGTTGGTGAAGAGTATTAGGCACATATTGGTATGTAAGACTGGTTGGGGGACAAACAAGACAGTATACAGGGCTGGTATATGACACATGTCATGGTTAAACACTGTGGACGGGTAGTTACATTTGGAATGTGGAGGCCATTGAGCCCCCACATGGGAACAAAGGGAACATGGTGCCCACCCATGGCCAGTCACAATAGCATCTACATGGATATAAAGGTGCTTGGGCTGTGTGCTGGGCAGGAGCAGCAAGCATGTTGAACCTTGTTTATGTGTACTGTATGCATTCAGGTGATGTAGCACATGCCCCATGTCACTGTGGACCTCCCTATGCCCAATACCCGCAACCTATCTGGGTGACAGACACATGTCTGTGTGTGCTCCATGAGGGGGGGCACCATCCCCTGAGGTGGTTCCACATGAAGGAAGTGATGGAACAGTTGAAAATGAGGTTCCATGGTGGGCCATGGATGTGATGTGGATGGTAATGTGCACATTAGGTTGTAGTGGTGTTCCTGCTGGCAAATAACCCCTACACATACTGGTGTGTAACTGTTATGGAACATATGTGGGCTGTAATAGTCCAACAATCCCAGAACATGTCCAACAGCATGCATAGATATCCCCAATACTACAGAATGGCAGACGTGTAGCAATCACATAGCTGGCCTACCACATGCATATATGGAAAAATAGTGGCAGTGGCAATGGCATGCAGGTGAAATACCCTGTAACAGCTTTGCAACTCTAGTGTCCCCACAGGGAGCATGTCTAAAACCACATAGCAGAAGGTGTTTTACAATAGAATATATGGCCCAATGGTAAACATACCAGACACATACCAGTAGCATAGTGTGAACATTATGTTGGAGCTGATATGGTGGCGGGAGACTGATATGTGTATTGTATTATGGTAAACTTGACATATGAGTTGCTCAGAGATATTTCCATCATTATGTCTTTTAGGCAGTATGGCACACACAAGGAACTCTGCATACAGTGCCGCTGAGGAGGAGATCATCATCACCAGCATGATCCACAACTATCAGCTGCTCTTCTAATGGACAAGCATGGACTAGCAGGAGAGAACAGCCATGTGGACTGATGTGGTCTGAAGTGTGAATGAGGTGGGGTTGCACAGCCTAACCTATGAGCAGGTCCACCACCATTTTAGTGACTTGCTCCGGCAAGTACGACATCATGCTGCTGGCATGCGGGGTGACCACCTTGCAACAGGGGGGGCCATAACATCTATCCCCCCTCACCAGAGTGGAGGAGCTGCTCATCAGCCTGGTAGCACCTGCCAACCCGCAAGAGCTCCAGACCTATACGGTCATGGAGGTGGGTGCTACTCACACTCCAGACATTGAACATACAGGTAAGGTTCCAGGTCATATCAGTAGACTACTATATTGTATGCATCTGTACAGGTAGACTATGCATATGTGAGATGTGGGGTATGTTGCTGTATAGTACTGATAAGCAGTAATGCATAAACTGTAGTACTGTGGACTTCAGCTGTTGCTGTACTGTAATATTGAAGCCACCCTGTAGCAATGCCACAGCTGTGGCCATTGACATCAACTTTATCCCATGTCAGTTTAGGTACCTCTGAGATACCAGCAAGCAGCGGCCAGATGTCGGTAATATGGTTTAAGGTTATGCTTGGCAATTCACTGTGCATGTCATAGTTAAGGTGTAGGCCATGTACACATCTAACAAACCTACCCATAATACATGCTGTATTTGTGCACTGACACAGCACACACCTCACTAATGGGATTACCAATCTCAAACACATGCAATACACAGTCCATTTCAGACAACTGTGGCCACACTCCAATGCACATTGTCCAGGCACAGCTGATATCTGCCCAACATACACAGCTATGTCATAAACAGAGCAGTTGAACACGCTACATATAACGACATCCCATTCCCTCTGCTAACACATGCTCCAGGGTCCTAAACCTAATCAACACATTACACAGAACATATTGGAGGGCTAGGACCCAGTCCTGGCGAATCACCACACTCTGGAACGGACTACCCATACATGTCAGGCAATGCTACTCATTGGCCCTCTTGACAGAAATACTTGACAATTGGATAGGGAATGGGGAATGCACCCTGGGTAGCATGTGTATGCCACAGCCTGACAGGGGCACAGGGGAATAACATTAGTGGGTGGTGCATGGCAGGGAACCCCTGTGGCTAGGCTTATGTAGGCCCCAGGACCAATAGAACAGTACTCACCTATGAACCTCTGTGCACCACAGGCAACATCAGCCAGGGCCCAATCATGGTCAGTAATGGTCTCTACACTCACAATAGGTACAGTAAAATGTCTCTGTAGTTGGTCTAATGGTAATCTACCACTCATACATGCACCACTGATGATGACTTATGTGAATACACATCAAGCAGTCACTAAACACATATGTCCAGACGTGATCCAGGAACACACAGAGGCTGTGAGCAGCAGCAGAAACACACCTGACACACAGAGACACATCCTGCAATGGAGTGCACACCCATGAGGTATGGTGCACAGTACATGCCAGGGTGCTGAATGGATGCACAGCAATGCTGTGGACATAAGTGCAGTGGGTTTTAGGGGGAGGGCCGTCACCTACAAATAGAAGCCATGCATCACAGCCATGTATAATCTTGGTAACGAGGATTGACTCCAGTTGCACTGCATGCTGTTCAGCCCCACATGTCCTGCATGCTGACGTGTGTAATTACAGGTATGTATTGATGCTGTACTGCACCATCACCTGCTAGTGTGTGTGTTATGGGGTTGTGGGAGCTGTCTGTAGGTGCTGTCTGATGTTGTATATGGGTTGTCATGTTTATCGACTGCATGTGTGTATGTCTGTGTGTGTGGCCATGTCTGCACACACGTGTATGTGTGTGTGTGTGTGTGTGTGTGTGTGTATTTACTGTTTAGTGGTATTGTACAGGTCTTACAGTCTGTTCCCTGTTTTCCTCTCACAGGTGCCGAGGTGGGGCTGGGTCCCGACCTGCATGGAATCTGATGTCACTGATACAGACTGTGACCATGAAGGTAGGTGTGTTGATGCACAGGAAGGGTCATCAGGGGCTGCAGCTCGGCCACAAATTGACACCCCACACGTATCCACACTAGACATGCACACAGTCACACTGCCTCTACACACCTCATCACCATTGGCCCTAGCTGAGGGACAGCCTATGGCTGGCATGGGCCAGGACAGTGTGGAATCTATGGCATGTGTGTCAGGACACAGCAGCCATAGCCAGATGTCTGGCGGGGTATCACATAGGCAGATGTGCAGGGGTGCTTGTAGGAGCACTGCTGGTCATCATGCACCTGGCAGACGTGCAACCCCCTATTTCAACCACACGCATGTTCCAGACTCTCATGGAGACACAGGCACGAATGGAATGGTACACCAGGCAGGGTCTAAGGGTGCAGAGGGCTCATCACATCTCTGTTACTGACACCATCCATGACCTAGCAGATGCCATCCATAATTACACCGAGGTCATGGATAGACGGTGAGGAGAGACATTGGAACTCATCCATAATGTCATGTCCATGCGTCAGGACAGGGCGGGATGGTTGCGATGGCCATGTGGACATATGCCAGTAACACCAGCAACTGGAGGTCACAGTGGACATCCGAACAGTCATAGCCACTCCTGTAGTGGCATTACCAGACCCAGCACTGTGGGGGGGTCCCTGTCCACATCCCATCAGAGCAGACCACGTGCACAGGCCCTGGACTGTCCCAGGAGGGACCTGGATCCAGTGGATGTCTGTCAAACTTGGGGGACAGTACTCGGTCTGGCTCTGTACCTGATACTGCCTGTAGCATCCATGCCAGGCACAGGTTCCATGTCCGTGACCGGAGATGGTGAACTGCAAAGCCTGCCAGGTACAATCTGCAGCTATCCCACAATTCCCTGTATAGGGCAGCCACATGGAGGAACTGTATGAATACACACACACACATTAACAACGAACTTAGGGCAACCACATACCTGCACACACAACATCACCAGTGGCCCATAACAATACTCAGCCTCCTCACAGACACACACACACACACACACACACACACACACACACACACACACACACACACACACACACACGTTGTCAATTGTATGGCTCAGCCTAGGTCTCTGGCAAACCAGCAGCACACCCTGTGCATATGATGATACATGTGCCACTGCCTGACATCCATAACATCAATGGAGAGACAGGCTAACATGGTTCTGGTGCACAGGCTGACTGTACAACAGTGTAGCAATGGAATGATGTGTAGCATGTTGTCAGCAGTAAAGTGAAATGCTAATATCTTGGAAGGTGTAGCTGTGCAGCCATGATGCATCTTAGCTTTAATTAACAATGTTGTATTGTTGTCACCAGTATCTGTTCAGATTGTGTTGTGTTTGTTCATGTGGCACTTGGCTGATGGATGTAGTGGTGTCAGCAGGCCTTCTACAGTGGACACCAGTAAGTGGGTGTAATGGGTGGTACACATGCCATGGCTGGGAACAACACACAGTGCCTTGGGTTAGGATGCAGTGCAGGTACAGGACTGTACACAAGGAGGTATTTCCTCATGTAAGTAACACATCTGTTGCACATGTAATCCCACCAAGACAAAATAGGCACAACCACACAGTGGTATATATGCAGTCTGCAATGTGGATGACATTGAACATGCTAACAGCAGGGTGTATGTCACTCTCCCCACTCTACTGCGATCTCCCCCTAAGTAACATGTGTGCGCCAATGCCGGTGGCATAGCCCTACCCTTAGGAGGGTGTGAGGCACTCAACTACTGTGAATGGTGTAGACAACAACTAACAACCTGATTACATACACTGTACAGAATTACAGACAACTATATGGGGGATAGATGCAACAATAACTGCAATTATGGCAGTCATGTCCACAACAGCTACACCCAGTGAGTTATAGCAACCCCAGTAGTGCTGCACACCTTCACAGTGTGGAGGAGGGCATTGACACATCTATGACCTGTGAAGGACTGTATGCCCATGGGATGGCGCCTGTGGTATGTTGACATATGCCAAGCAGTCCTGGTGGAAACATATCCTGTGAACAGAAGTAGATCCAATAACAACTACACACATTCCTACAAGTGGGATGGTGTACAAACGCCTGCTATGATGTACATAGGCATTGTGTACCTCCTAACCCTCATCTACACCTGCCATGATTGGTTTGAGGAGGTATACCGGGTTCAGGTTGTAGTCTCTTCATTTGACAAGTCCAACATTGGCAGGGTCCCGTGTGTTGAGATAACCAGTGACAGTGGCCATGGGTTCATTGTTGGTATGTTCCATGTCCCTGCAGACCACAGTCATCAGGCTACTGGGTGGTAGTTCCCAGCTGACATGGTGGGTTTGTGGATGTCTTTGCCAACATTGGTGAAACCATTGTCAGGTGTAGGGCTATTGGATTGTATGAGGGATCCCAGCTACTTCCTGTACCTGCCCATGGGGTTTCCCCAACCATGACATGTCACTTGACTCTACTGCATGATTTGTTAGTAATGCTAGTCTTATATCCTACAGGTGGGATGGAGTACTGTTATGTCCTGCCCTTGTCGTGTATGGTCATGCTTATGGGATCTGCTAAGGTTGGTATTCTATTGCAGACCAGACGTATTTGGCTGGGGGAGGAGTACCTATCCATGCCAGATGTATGTTGTTTGGGTCTCTCAAACCCATCAATGGTGCATGCGGACATATATGTTGTGGTTATGTTCCCAGTTCCATCTAAAGATGTATGTCCATATATGCCTATATTGATATATATATATATATATATATATATATATATATATATATATATATATATATATATATATATATATAAATATGCTCACATTTGACAGGGGGACAATCATTCCTTTGAACGGCCCTTTCTGCAAACAGAAAGGAATAACCCGTCATTTGTTACTGCGCCACAGTTAAGAGAACTGCAGTACAGGCACCTTCTCTGACACTCGAACTGCAAGTTGTAATACAAATTGTAATGGAGGGGGCATGACTCCCTGCACCCCCCCTCTGGGGGGGCCGGGCCCCCCACAACCCCCCTACTGTGAAATATGAACTCCTAGCGTGCACTACAGTGGGGATAGGCAATTATTCCAAATCTCCACCATTGTGGCATCCGCAACCAAATTGCCTAATCTGCAATGAGCGAATGCATGCTGACATTCGCACATTGCACATTCTATGCATGTATTGCAGGATTGTACAATGTTGAGAACATACTTTAGGCCTACCAGCCTCCGAACACATGGATTTCTCCTTTTGAAAGGTGAGCCATATATATGCTGACATATATGCATTTCTAGTGTTGTCTAAATGTGGACATGTGGATATATACATATATATCATTGGCTGTATGCATATCTATGTATATCTGTATGTATAGGCTTATTTTTTATATATATATATATATATATATATATATATATATATATATGTATATAGATATGTCTATACCTATATCTACATATATAGATATGTTATATCCATTCAATGATGAATATATATACACACAAAAATACATCTACATGGTGGAATACATTCCCTGTAGTGCTGTATACCTGGGCTGGATAATATGTATGTGGACACATCATGATTATGTATATCTGCCATGGCTTAGTATTAAATCACTTTGTGTATGATGTGCAGGGTCCTGTTTATGAGTGTTGCAGGACCTGTTTATTTTGTTGCTGGGCAGAACACACAAACCTGCTTACAACTGCTTTATGGTGCCTTAATCACTTTCTATCCAATGGGAATTATTCTGGCCAGCAACAAATTAACCAAGCGATTGCAGCCCCCCAAACATCTCCAACGCCCAAGTGAGAACTGCTCTCCAAGCAAAAACACAGCATCCATGGGACCTGATGGTGTCCCCGGCTGTGTGCTCCACGAACTCAACGAGGAATTAAACCCACAGCTAGGACAGCTGTTTAATCATAGTCTTACCTCTGGATACGTACCCAGGGAGTGGTGCACTGCAACTGTGGTCCCACTTCACAAAGGCGGTGCCTCCACCGACCCTGGAAATTACCGCCCATTAGCTTGACAAGTCTTATCTGCAAAGCCATGGAGAGGATCATAATGGACCTCATAAATAAAGACATAGGAATTTGCAGACTTTGGATCCATCCCAGTTTGGCTTTGTCAAAGGCAGATCATGCCTTCTAAACTTGGTTGACTTTTGAAACAGTCACCAAAGCCATTGATGAGGGAAAGGCAGTCCATACAGCCTACCTCGATCTGGCAAAGGCCTTTGATACAATACCCCACTCTGGTATCATTGAAAAACTCATCAGCTTAAATGTTAACCCATACATCACAAGATGGGTTGCAAACTGGCTGAGTGACAGAACCCACAGGGTCAGAGTTGCTGGCGCCATGTCAGACTCAAAGCCTGTCACAAGTGGTGTACCACAGGGCACAGTCCTGGGCCCACTCTTGTTTGGCATCTACTTTTCCGAAGTACAAGCAAACACAGGAGAGTTATGGCTGACAAAGTTTGCAGATGACTGCAAACTGGGCGCCATAGTAGAAAACACATCTGACACAGATATCCTTCAGAAGAGTCTCACAGAAACGGATAACTGGTGCCAGAGCCATGGCCTAAAGTTAAATGCCAAAAAATGCATAGTCATACCTTCGGAAAAACAAGGTTACCCCTAGCTACCAAATAGGTGGCAATCCACTGAGTACAGAAGAAGTTATCAGGGACCTGGGGACCCAGGTTGATAGTAGTCTGTCATTCGACACCCATGTAGCTAAAGTAGTTAGGAAGACCTTCTACATTGCCCACCTTATCATGAAGGGATTCTCATCTAGATCAAGGGAGGTCATAGTCTCCCTATACTCATCACTCATCAGACCAATGATTGAGTACAATGCCCCATTCGAATGTATCTGACCCGACACTTGCAGCAGCTGGAGAGGCCACAAAGTTCCTCACCAAAAGGATAAAGGGTCTCAAACATCTGTCCTATGCTGCCCGACTGAAAGAACTCCAGCTCTATTCAGTCGCCACCGCTGCTCAGAGGTGACCTTTGCCTAACATACAAGGCCATGTCAAACCCAGATTTGATGAATATGCTTCACCTCAAAAATCTAGATCCGTCAGAGCCACAAGGGCGGAGACTTAAACCTCGACACCGGCTATTAATAGGGCGTGCTGGAGGATAGATTCATCACCCAAAGACTCCTATGCTGTGGAATAAAATCCCGTATATGTGAGGCAGAGCACCTCGCTGGCATTGTTCAAGAGAAATCTTGACCAATGGATGGAGATCGCAGATATACCCCAGGGATTACCTCAGTGTCACTGCTCAACAGAGGCACAGCAAAATAATGGGTATAGTTCCCCATACTAAAGGGGTGGCGTAAGCCACAAAACTATGGGCTAGGCTTGTAAATGCCCTCGGGCAGATAGCCTAGTATGAACCTATGAACCTATGAACCTATGAACTCTGGCAAGGCTCAAATCAAGGACTCTGCACACTCTGGCAAACCGATGTATCACTAAGCCCTGACAGGTACACAGATATTCAATATTTCAGAAACATATCAGCCAGTCCTGTCATGCAACAGTGCAGAGATTGTCTGCGTGTATAACTATAGTGCAACCTTAACAGATACAACATACCCATATATGTATAGATACACATGTATTCAAATATATATGTTGTTTTACTACCTCTATATACATATTTATCACTATCTATGCACATATACCTATATATCTGTTAGCAGATAAATATATCTATATAGGTATATATGGCCATACATCTGTAGATAGCAATTGCAGATTGACAAATACACCAATGTCCACATGCACCGTTAATGGGGTTGAGAGGCCCCACGCACTATACGTCCTGTACGAATAGGCATCCCCCCACAGCCAAACACCTTTGACCTGCAATACACTACAAAGTACAGTCCGCCTCCCGCAGGACATGTAATATGTGGAAGCCGTTAACATCCCCAGGATACAGATACACGTACACATATATGCTGATACAGATATACCTATATATATATATATATATATATATATATATATATATATATATATATATATATATATATATATATATACATGTGACTACACATACACATGCAGATATATGTACAGTCAGATACTTATGTAGGAGGTGCACACAATATGGAACAGCCAGTATGCCTACAGTTAACACCTGAACAACTGGACAATGTATGGGCTAAACATACAAATGTCAGTCATTGCCTGCAACATATACCCATAGAAAGGTCATAGTAAAGATACCACTCACAGGTTTGCAGAAATGGGACTCCTTTAATTGTGTACCATAACGGTTCTATATGCCATATCATATAGCTGTTCAAATACTGACAACCATATAAACGGAGTACTGCAACTGTGAAACTGTTACACTTATACAGTAGTCTGGAAAGGTTCACAACTATTGCAGTCCAAGCCAAGCCCTTCGGAATGTACAATAGTGCTGACAGACTGGGCCACACAGGGTACCACACAATCAACAGTATGTACTGCAGGTGCGTAGTTCAGCCGCCTCTAATTACACTCTGTACAATCTCCATAGGAGGTAAAGAGGTTTTTTGATCCAATGGGTTGTACCTGGAACATATCAAGGCATAACACACAGAACAGTCTGTATTGCAGGGGGCAGTAGGCTTGCAGTACCCCAAGTCATGTTAGTAGTTGCAATATAGGTGGAGTATACAGTACTGTACATCCACATACCTTGTGGCAGCTCACCCCTGATACCCCCACATTTGTGACAGCCTAGGTCATTTATGGTGCTCCCCACCTGGACTCAATAATACAAGACCATATACCACTGTTACATACACTGGCCTCTGCAGTGCATAAGGGTGCACATGTGTTGTGTAGGTGATGCCCACACATATATGGCCCCAGCCCCAGTGTATGTGCATGGGAATACAACAGCAGTGTACTAATGGCAGCAATGGCAGTGTGATATACTCACAGCCCACTACAGAACAACCCCCGACAGCATGACAAACGTGCAAAGCTTGGTTTGTAGATGGGGGACAGAGGCAGGAACACAGGCAGATATGTGGAACACTGTTGTCATACACTAAGCAAGGTGCTGGTGTTACAGGATAGTCTGCAACATACCTTTAGTCAGGGAATTGAGGTTAGATATAGATATGGATGTAGCCATGTATCGGTAGCACGTAACACACACACTGCCAGTGTCATATCTGACACAGGGCTTGTGTGGTGGACGGACAACACATGATAGGCATACCTCTGCCCAGCAAGAGGTAGGCCCACAGTAATGACCTATGCAGACAGACTGCATTCCAAGGTACACAAGTATGTACACACACATGCACCCTGTAACACCAGTACTATGCAAAGCATTACACAACTCTACCAACAGTCTGTCTGTAGTTCCTGAACCTCCTGCAAATGTGTCCACTCTGAGTGTGTATGTTCTCCTGTGAGAGGTATTGCTACCTGCTGCCTGTATCTGTGATGCCCCACACAGGACGGATGTCTGTCACACAGGAAATGTGAAGAGACCATGGCCACATGCTGTAGATATTTATAGTGGGTGCTTGCCATGACAATGGTAATTCAATGTAGTACACGTGTCATTTTATATTTTTATAATATATATATATATATATATATATATATATATATATATATATATATATATACATACAATATGGCTATCTGGATAGGTATATGTACATATATTTCAACCATATTTCCTGGACATGGAGTGTAGCCATACCCCAGCCCCTACAGTCCTAATGTTGTAGTGCAAGGGCATGTCAGGTATGTATAGCAGGTATATTACTAGACTGTTGCTACTGTCATTGGGATTGTTTTCACAGACATGGTGTGTGTGGATGCTGAAATCTGCTTATAACATGTGTGCCATTGGCTACTGTCAGACATCCTACGGACATCATTGTAAAGTACCGCTGCTAGCATGTACTGCCCCTGTGGAGTGCAGGAGAGATATTGGCCACTTTATATGGAACTTTGGACACACCATGTACAGTCCAGAGGTATACACATGTTCCCTTAGTGCACCACATGTGTACCAGGCCTGACAATATGGATATAGACAGCCATGTAGATGGGTATAACACATGACGACTGGTATACATTTGGCACCATAGGTGTTGGAGTCGCACACTCCTCTCTGGCCTGACACATAATGACTGCTGGTACAGAGGTGCCATGGACACATACTACCCACTAGATATTGCCATACATCTGTTCAGCATCCCACTGGTCTGTCTCACATACATGATGTTTAAGGGAGGCCCAGCAGCAGTATATCTGGCAAGTATCTGCACATGATATCCTACTGGTTAAGTACACTACGCTGCTAGGCATGTAACAATGCACTGTGCAGGCTACAGGCAGACTGGCTCAATACTGGCCCGCATCATGTATGGGGGAATGTACATGTACTTGCATATATAGCAAGCTCAACAGCCATGTCACAGCACAGGGTAAGATACACCTATGTGACAGTGCATTACCACAACCAATATGAACACAGGCACAGCCACATATGGTTGGCTAGCATAATATTACAGTATATGGAGTATTTGTTCTGCACCATCCTCATATGTGCCAGTATGGGACATGTGTGTATGGCCCTACAAACATGTATGGTGAAACAGTACCATACAGTGGGGCAGCATGTAATCTGATCGACGGAGAGCTAGGACAATGACATCTACCACAGTCTGTACACAGGATAAAGTACATATTAATAATACACACATTGCTAACATTCAACATCACTACACAGACCTCAGTACTGTACAAACATCCACAGAATGTCCAGCTTATGTCATGAACTATAACCCCTACTGCACACAACATGTGTAGCAATCTGATATATCACTGACTTGTTATCAGATAAGATGACACTATTTATGGCGTACAGCACATATGTACCACTTCATGAATGCCATATGTACAAACGTTGACAGTAGTGTGGCTGACAGCACATACACAGGGTCAGTATAGACATGTTGCTGTAATAACCTTGTATATTTTCCATTGTAATGGTGTTTGTTGCAACATGTGTCCTATGAGGGATATGAAGTCAGTAACTATCACGGCCTTCACCATCTACAGACTGCAATCCAGACTGCAATCCTCACACTACCGTCTACATTCCACAGAGGGATGCACTGTGGATAACACATGAAACCTTAGGAACAACACTGTCCAGTCTGCAGATGACCCTGCTAATGGGGATTCCTCATATGCATGGAACTGACATGGCAGGTATTACTACATGTACGACAGACATATCTAGACAAACACTATTAAACCAACATTACTCCAAATGCAGTATAGCAGCACTTACAGTTTGTAGTCAGGTCAGGCACACCCCCTCCTGTTTGTTGCTCTCTTTCCACAGTGTATGCTGTTGGAGGTGAATCCCCAATCCATCTGAGACGCTGTTTGTCCAACAACAGATCTGGTTTCTGCTCACAGTGACTGAAAAGGCCCAACACCACGAAGAGGTTCCTAGGTATTGGAATGTGTTTCCATGCAATTGGCTATGGGATTATTACCACAGCTGTTCCACGTGCAATCAGCTAGGAGAGGGCTGCAATTCATGCAGAGGCCATCAGCTGATTATGAGAATCACATAAAATACACATGCTGCTGCCATAGCAAGGCAGGTGTGGGTCTCCACATCCACCAGAGAGGATGTGGGGGAGGCAGACAGAGGCAAATGCATGTCAGGGAGGGGTGGGAGTGTAAAACTGAAGCATGTTTGTGTCACACACCTACCAGCACAGGGAATCAAACCCATGACAACTATGTAGTGCTATCACAGTTTTAGGCAGTTAATGGATGCACCACATGGGTTACCTGATATGAAGCATTCAGAACATATATGTGAGGGTGAGTGACATCTGTAACAGGGATACAGTAGATATATGGTAGGTGTTGTGCACATGCCTGTCTGCATGAACAGGTGCCAGCATCAACACATGCACACTCACATGGGACGCACACACATTGACTCACTTGGCAGGGCCTGGAGTGCAACTCATCACTAGTGGGATTGCCACAACACTTTAATGTGCAGGTATCACATGCACCACATGGGTCACACGGAGGCCGTATGGGCAAAGAGTATGAGCAGATGTCACACATCAGACAGCATGCTTCAGTATGCCCTGGCGGGTTGTAGTGAGTGTGAATGTGGACATACGCACCATACAACACACACACACACACACACACACACACACACACACACACACACACACACAGGGTGCCAGTTCTGACATGCATGGGTGCATGTCTACACGGGTGTGTGGTGATCAACTGTGCCAGCAGGCTGTACAAGGGTAGGTGATTGGTATATCTTGGCATCAGGCCACATGACAATGGTCTGCATTGTGGCTCAGACCTGTAGTTACTGCATTTGCCCACACAGTTGGGTACTGCATCCCCCATCCAGTCACCTTTAGTGACTATTGTGTATGGCCAATGCTGTACACCATATGCCATGTATGTGTTCCTTAGTCCATTACATGGCTGGTGTCTGGGATGTGCACACCTCCCACATGCACTATCATCAGATGTGCCAGTCTTGCCCACCTGTGGCAGAAACTGGTACTGGGCAGCAGGTTTACCCTTCACCTACATTGATGGCATGCCAACACCATTCCCTGAATTCAGTATCATCTGTCCATACAGGACATGTTGTCAGGCACAGTATGTCTATTGTGAGTCACATGTGAAGGCACCACAGGTAGTGCAGGTGTCCATTGGACGACATGGTAGAGGTGCACTGTCTGCATGTACACGCATATAGGACAGATGGGCAGGGTGACATGCCCTCTGTAGTCCACTGCTATCACTGTATAGCTACTATCTGTGGCCAATATGCAGTGTACTACCCACGTATTGGCTGCTGCCTAGGCATGTGTGTTCATATGACACATGGGTTGTGTGCCCTGGGTAATAATGCGGTTGCTATCTTGGATTGTCTGGCCTTGATGTCACATGTATGGGTATGGCTTTGCACCCCAGCCTCCCAGCTAATTTACATCTGTTATCCCTATATGGTTGACATTGTGATATATAGTAGGGCCACCATAAAATAAATTAACAATATCTCCTCCACAATGCCCACACGCTCACCTCTACACAGGATATGGGTTACAAATACACACACAGACCTGTCATGTTTGGGAGTAGAACCTCTATTTAATTACTTTATTGCACTACGCAGTTATAGTACGCGCCACGGGCATTACTGGAGTGATCATTCCCTACAGGTGTATTTCAGAGTGAATGACATCAGCAGGATTACCAAAGTAGGACATTTCAACTGTACTGCAAGTGACTAGCCTAAAATGCATTGCTCCCTACACAGACAGTGAGGCACACACAAAACATCCACAACTGACATGTGTGGGTATAGAACTCCTGATTGAGGTCTATATCACACTACAGCATAGAGCCATTATGGGACACAACACAGCAATTACTAGAAACATCCTTCCCCAAAGGTGTATTTCAGATTGAATGATATCAGCAGGTTTATCAAAGTAGGGCATTTCAACTGTACTGCAAGTGACTAGCCTAAAATGCATTGCTCCCTACACAAACAGTGAGGCACACACAAAACATCCACAACTGACATGGGTGGGTATAGAACCCCTCATCAAGATCTATATCTCACTACAGCATGGAACTGTTATGGGATGCACCACAGCAACTGCAAGACAAATCCTTCCCCAAAGGTGGTTTTCACATTGAATGACATCAGCAGGTTTACCAAAGTAGGGCATTTCAACTGTACTGCAAGTGATAGCCTAAAATGCATTGCTCCCTACACAGACAGTGAGACACACACAAAACATCCACAACAGACATGTGTGGGTATAAAACCCCTGACTGAGGTCTATATCACACTACAGCATAGAGCTGTTATAGGCCACAACACAGGGATTACTAAAGAACTTTCTCCCCAAAGTTTTACTTCACAATGAATGACATCAGCAGGACTGGTTATGTAGGGCATTTGAAATGTACTGTGAGTGAGTAGTCTATGATGCATTGCTCCATACACAGACATTGCAACCCACACAAAACATTGAGAACTGCCATGGGTGGGGATGGAACCATACCACAATTCTATACCACACTACAGCAGTACGCAGTTACTGGACACCCTACAGAGATTACAAAGCTATGACTTTCCCACATGTGTATTTCTAGGTGTGTGACATCAGCAGTCTTGCCAAAGTCAAATATGTGTATTGTACAGAGTGAGAGTGGCCTAAAAAGGCATTGCTCTCTACTCAGTCAGATGCAGACACACACACACACACACACACACACACACACACACACACACACACACTTGCCAAGTCTGGGGTTAGAACACCTACCTCACTACTACGGTGATTACTAGGCTATGATTTTCCCAGAGGTGTATTTCTAGGTTCATAGATTCATAGGTAGGTACTAGGCTTTTGGCCCTAGGACCTATATAAGCCTAGCCAAATGGTACCTTGGCCTTTGCCACCCAAGAAAATTATTTTCCTGTGCCCCTGTCAAGCAGAGCCACAGAAGAGATCCCAGGGGTGAATTTCCTATCTCCCATCTAATCATCAATATTTTTCTTGAATAGTGCTTATGAGGAGCTTTGTTTGATATAGATAGGTAGTTTGTTCCAGGGTATGGGAAGTCTCTGGGACAGGAATCTATCCCTCCAGCATGTTCTGTTTATTCTGGTGACAAGGTTTAGGTCCCTAGAGTGTGTAGCTTGAAGGGATTGGGGTTTCTTTACATGGAGCATGTCCAACAGCTCTGGGTTTGACATAGCTTTGTATGTTAGGCAGAGATCGCCTCTGAGTAGGCGATATGCGACAAAGTAAAGCTGGAGTTTTTTTAGATGGTCTGCGTAGGGCATCTATTTGAGGCCAGTAATCCTCTTTGTGAGGTATTTCTGTGGCCTTTCCAGTTGTTGTAGATGTCTTGTGATGTACATACCAAAAGGGGCTTTGTACTCTATAATGGGTCTAATGAATAATGAGTAGAGGGGAACAATGACCTCTTTTTTTTCCTGGATGAGAAACCTTTTGTGATAAGGTGTGCCACATAGAATGATTTCCTGACTACTGTGGTGATGTGATTATCAAAGGAGAGACTACTGTCCACCTGTGTCCCAAGGTCTCTTATCACACTTTCGGTGTTAAGTAGACTACTGCCTATGTGGTAGTTCATGGGTACAGAGTTTTTACCAAAAGGGATGACAATGCACATTTTGGAATTGAGCTTGAGACCATGGCTTTGACATCAGGCATCTGTCTCAGTGAGGCCCTTTTGTAGGATGTCCACATCGTTAGGAGTTTTGATTATGGCTCCTAGTTTGCAGTCATCTGTGAACTTTGTTAGCCAAAGACCTTCTGTCTTAGCCTGTACTTCAGAGAAGTAGATACCAAACAGGAGAGGACTTAGGACTGAACCCTGTGGTACTTCACTTGTCACTGGTCTGAAGTTGGTTTTAGAGTCTGCTATTTTCACAGTGTAGGTTCTGTCAGTGAGCCAGTTCGCAACCCATCTTGTGTAATAAGGATTTATACCTAGTTTAGTGAGTTTGTCTTTAATTCCAGAGTGGGGGATGGTGTTGAAATCCTTGGCGAGATCTAGATAGGCTGTGTGTACCACCTTACCCTCATCTACAGCTTTGATGACTGCTTCAAAGAAGTCTATCAGGTTTAGGAGACATGATCTGTCTTTTACAAATCCTAACTGGGTAGGGTCCAGAGTTTGGAGATTACCAATGTCATTGTTTATAAGTTCCATGATGATACGCTCCATAGCCTTGCAGACCAGGCTCATCAGGCTAATGGTGCGGTAGTTCCCGGGGTCCGTGGTGGCTCCCCCTTTGTGGAGTGGGATAACCAATGTTGTGTGCCATTCAGTGGCTACAAAGCCTAAGGTGAGGCTATGACTGAACATGGTACTTAGGTGGGGTGCCAGTTTGTTCTGTAGTTCATGTGGAACGCATCTTGGGATGTGGGATGTTGTCAGGTCCCATAGATGCTGCATTTTTGGCTTTGGAGAGTGTGTTTTTTACCTGTGCAGCCATGATTTCAGGTACTCTGTATTCTTCCAGTATAGAGATGGGCCCTTTAGGGGATGAGAGAGGGGTAAAGTTAGCACTGAACCTATCTGCCAGGATGTTGGCAATATCAGTTGGTTTTGTATATTTAGTGCCATTGTGCTGTAACTCAGAGCAGATTTAAGTGTTGCCATTGAGATTCTTGACATAGCTATAGCATGCTTTGTGGTTGTCTTTAGAATCAGTGGCGATTTTATTTTGGTAACTAGCTTTGGAGGATTTTATGAAGGGTCTCAGCTTCTTACTAATGCTGACCATGGAGTTCCTCCAGTCATGGGATTTTACTCTTTTTTTTGCAACAGTTTCTTTCTTCTGATGTAGAGTTTGTTTATAGCAGGGCACCACCAGATTGGCTTCCTTTTTTTGGAGGATAGCATCTTGGTTCTGTTAGGATTGCATGATCCATGCACTTGTGTAAGTGCTTATCAAGTGCAATTGTATAGGATTCAGTAGTCGTTTCTCTATTGTCCATCAGCATGGGTGTCGTGAAGTTTGCCACTTCTGTCTTAAGAAGCGTGAAGTTGGCTTTGGAGAAATTTTTCATGGTAGTTTCCCTAATGGGGGTGGGGGTGGGATGTGGATGTCTAGGGTGATTTTCTTGTGGTCGGATCTGACCAATGAGGAATTGACCTCTGGTGTGGAACATCGGTTGCCCATGTTGGTAATGACCAGGTCTAGGATATTGCTGCCCCTGGTAGGGGTGTGGATAAGTTGATCCAAGGCATTGGAATTTATAAATTCCAAAAAATGTTGAGCACAAGAGTTGGTACACGAGTAGTTTTCCCTGTTAATGGTGGGGTAGTTGAAATTGCCCATTATTAGGGTGTTAAGTTGTACCCTAATATTTTTCAGTGTATCAAGAAATGAGGAGTGGGAATCCTGGGGCATGGTGTGGGATCTGTAGCAAGCTACAATTTGCATTGCGGCCTTGCCCAGAGTTAGTTGCACTTGGATAATCTCTAATGCATTATGCTGAGCAACTAGCCTGGAGGTGTGGATATCCTTAATGAATATGGACACGCCTTTGCTTTAGTACTTCGGTCCAGGTTAGGTGGCCAAAAGATGTGGTATGAATTATAGCCTGGTAATGCAGGGGTGCTCACTGGAGCCTTGAACCAGGTCTCTGTCACTGCACAGATGTCGATGTTCTCCATTTTAAGGAGTGCCTCGAGTGAGTGCATTTTGATGTTTAGACTTCTAGCATTAAGTAGCATTACCTTCAGATTTTGCTTGCTAGTACCTGTTATGGTGGTGAATTTGTCATTTGAATCTTGCCTAAAAATGGCACTATAAGGGTGGCAAGAGCCTTAGCCAGTATCCGGAATCCCAAGGGCGGTAGGTGCAGGCCATCTCTGGCAAAACATCGTAGTTTGTTGATCATGTCATCCCAGGCAGACAGATACTGGATCCCCTTAGAATGTCACCAGAAGCTTAGTCAATTGTTGAAGTCAATCATTTTGTCCTTGTACTGTGGTTTCATTCTGGGTGATGGCAGGATGCTACTCAGGGCTAGGGTCATACCTGCCTGGTTACAAGATCAGAAAGCTCCTCCATGTCTCTTTTCATGTAGTCCAGGGAGGTACTTATCAGGTCATTCACACCAACATGGATAATGACAGAGTCATATTTGTACTTGCTGTGGAGGGACCTGAGTGCATGCGTTATGTGGTGGATCCTGGCACCTGACAGGCAGCTGACAGTAACTTTCTCCTTGCTTAGCATGGTGAGTGGAACATCAGTGTGCCTGACTATAGAGTCACCTATAACTAGAGTGTTGTGTACGTTGTTATGCCTTATGGGCTGTGGTTGAGTGGCACACTGAGTTTGTGAGCTATGTGTCATTTGTGTTGTGTTGGGGGGTTGAGGTTGGTTATGTTTCTGCTTTGGAGGTCCCTGTTGCTTGGGTGGATTTTTTTGAGAGCCTCCACGAATGTAGGTGTGTGTTTTGTGCTTCTATGTGTGTGTTTTGGTAGTGTAGGTTTTGAGGGACTATGTGATGAATGTGGTGTGGTGCAAGTGTTTACCTTCTCCTCTGCACTGTCTAGCCAGTCTTGGGTGAAGAGAGCTTTGCTTCCAGTTTGGGTATATAAGTGCATGTCACACAGGTTGTAGTGTTGGGTGGTATGAGGAGAGGGTTGTCTGTGTACATGAGGCAATTGCTGCATTGCTCCAAGATGCCTAGATTCATCAGGTAGACAGGAGAAAACACCGGGAGCTGACCCTTAGACATGCCTGGATAGTGCTTATTTATTAAGTACTAAAAACTGTTTTCCTCTAGACAAGTGAGGAAAGTTGAGTACTGTAGTAATTTGCAGCTTATTTAGTGCTTACAATGAGTTCTGAACAAGTGCTGAGCTTAAATAAACAGATTTTAGTGCTGAGACTAGAAAACTGGCCAGTTCTAAGAAACAAATTTAAGCTAGAAGGCTTTCCTCCAACACAGAAAGGTTTGGGGGCTCAGTAGCTTACAAACAGTCCTGGATACAGCAAATCTATATCTGGACTAGACAACTTATAGGAAAGGCAGGAAACAAGCTTAGACAAAAAAAAAAATATATATATATATATATATATATATATATATATATATATATATATATATATTTTTTTTTTTGTAAAGTGGAAAGGGGAAAGGAGGAGCAGAAGCTAACTGGGTTGGCCTTCCCAAATGTTCTCCCTGGAATAGGTAGAATGAAGTAATGACACTAGACTGGGAGGAGTCTCACAGATCAAATTTACAGTAGGGGCGGGCAACTGCAAAGCCACCAAGTATAAAAACAAAATACCAAGTTGGAGGGAGGGTGAGAAACAAAAATCAGAACAAACAAACCCAACCAGATGCTTAACAATTGTAGAACATTCTACTTAATACCTCACACACAGTGAGTAAAATAAAAGTGCTATAAATAACTCAGAAATAATCAAAAAAAAAAAACAGGACACTTAATTTTATATATCACAGATTAATTAGCTCAGAGCCCTTCCTCCGACTTCCTCCGATTAGCTCAGTGTGAAATGGGAGAGAACATCACAAGTTAACTTCTAAAGTAACAAAGTTGAAGCCTGAAACAACTTTAAAAAAAACTTGAAAGAACCAATGAGGTGCTTACTCCAAGGCGTAGTCCATGCAACCTCAGTCAGCCAATAACCACAAACAATTCACTCTCACTGAAATGCTATACTGGCTTTGGCTAAGCTATGATGGCCTGGGACATGTGCTCAGACACACAGCCTCTACTAACAAACAACTAGGCCCAAAACACAAGCCTGAATATAGACAATGCCACACTACAAACACTACTTAGGTAGGAAAAAACTGCAGAATTGTTTAAACAGATAAAGGATCAAGGAGACTCTAGAGAATGCTTTTAAATGCAAACAAGTTATATGATACACTCCTAGCAGGAAATCAGAACAAACAACCCAACGAGATGCTTAACAATTGTAGAAAATTCTACTTAATACCCCACACACAGTGAGTAAAATAAAAGTGGTGTAAATAACTCAACAATAAGCAAAAATCAGGATACTTAATATTATATATCACAGATTAGTTAGCTCAAAGCCCTTCCTCCGACTTCCTCCTATTAGTTCAGTGTGAAATGGCTGAAACAGTCACAAGTTACCTTCTTAAGTAACAAAGTTGAAACCTGAAACAACTTTAAAAAAAGCTTGAAAGACCCAATGAGGTGCTTACTCCAAGGCGTAGTCCAGGCAACCTCAGTCAGCCAATGACCACAAACAATTCACTCTCACTGAAATGCTATACTGGCTTTGGCTAAGCTGTGATGGCCTGGGACATGTGCTTAGACACACAGCCTCTACTAACAAACAACTAGGTCCAAAAAACAAGCCTGAATATGGACAATGCTACACTACAAACACTACTTACGCAGAAAAAAACTGCAGAAATGTTTAAACAGATAAAAGATCAAGAAGACTCGAGAATGCTTTTAAATGCAAACAAGTTATATGATACAGTCCTAGCAGGAAATCAGAACAAACAAACACAACCAGATGCTTAACAATTGTAGAAAATTCTACTTAATACCTCACACACAGTGAGTAAAATAAAAGTGCTATAAATAACTCAGAAATAAGCAAAAGATAGGATAATTAATGTTATATATCAAATATTAGTTAGCTCAGACCCCTTCCTCCGACTTCCTCCAATTAGCTCACTGAAATTACATCAGCAGCCTTGCCAAAGTCGAGTATGTGTATTGTACGTGGTTGTGAGTCTCCTAAAAAGCATTGCTCTCTACTCAGTCAGACACACACACACACACACACACACACACACACACACACACACACACACACACACACACACACACACACACAAACATTCACACACCAACATACACACGCACACAGTTGCCAGGTCTGGGGTTAGAATACCTACCTCACTACTTTATCACACTAGAGCAGTACGCAGTTACAAGGCATGCTATGGTGATTACTGGGCTAGGATATCCCCAGTGGTGTATAGGTGAGTGACATCAGCAGCCTTGCCAAAGTCAAGTATTTATATTGTATGTATTGTATGGGGTGTGAGTGGCCTAAAAAGCATTGCTTTCTACTCAGTCAGACACACACTCACTCACACACACAAACACACACACACATACACACACACACACACACACACACACACACACACACACACACACACACACACACACACACACACCAACACAGTTGTCAGGTCTGGAGTTAGAACACCTACCTCACCACTTTATCATACTAGAGCAGTATACAGTCACAAGGTGTGCTACGGAAATTGGGCTATGATTTCCCCAGAGGTGTATTTCTAGGTGCGTGACATCTGCAGCCTTGCCAATGCTGTGTATATGAACTGTACTGAGTGTGAGCAGCCTAGAAAGCATTTCTCTCTACACAGGCAGAGACCGAGACATGCACACATACACACACTCACACAGTTGCCAAGTCTGGAGTTAGGACTACTACCTAACTAGTTTAGCAGTACAGCAGTGCACAGTTATGGGATGCACCATGGGGATTACTGAGCTACAGCTCCCTCTAAAGTGTATTTCACACATTGGATGACCTCAGCAGGCTTGTCATGATACTGCTATGGGGAGGGTGGTGTGTGCATGGGCCGTAACCCATTCATGTAGGAGTTGACATACCACATGCAGGCACACACAGGGTCATATGCCACAGGTACATGTATGCAGCTACTAGGTGACATCTTCCTTGTACAGTCATGTTGCACAGCTGGCACGTGCAACACACTGTCATGCTGAAAGATACTGGTGGCTAGTAACTGCAGTGAGTGACACCTGCACCTCATATGTTTGGGGCCCTTTTGGCTGTGTGCTGGGTGGGGCAGGCCCAGATGTCTCCTTGTCATGGTCACCCTCTTCAACACATCTATGTCCATCTACTTTTGGCTTATTATAGTGTGTTGTCCTTACATATATGTTTGTATTCTTATCCACTCTGTGTGCAAGGCAGGAGTGGTGCATACTGACATGTGTTTGCACTAAGAACTGCAACTGCCAGATATGTCTGGTCCACTGTTGTTTGCTGACATGGCCTTCTTGTGTTTGTGTGTGAGCATTCCCAGTATGTCCATCTATATTGCATGTGTGGATCAAGTCCAGGTGGTTTGTTCTGCATTGCTGACCTTTGTGTTGTGCACCGACAGATAGCATGCTGTGTCTGCAGGGTATACATCAATCATTTGGCATTGACTGCTGCTACATTTCTGCTTATTGATGGGGACACCAAACTGTTTCTACATTTCTACACAGGGGTGGGAGGGGCACACCTGACTGTTACTATAAGTGTACATATGATGGTGAGGCACACCTTACACATTTACACAGTTGCTAGGACTGTACTGATATGTCAGGTACACCATTTGAGTTTGCAGCCTTACCCATCATGCTGACTAGAGGCATACCAGTGTACTACAAATCGTAGCTTTCACTACCTACATATTAGTTTCTGACTTCTTAGCCTTCACAACTGACATCCAACTGGCTGGCCTGCTGTAGTCTGTCTGTGTAGGGCTGGGTAGGAGTTACCCATGGGGCTCATTCAAAGGCCATAGTACAGCATTTGTTTGTGTTTGTCTACACCTATCCTGCTGGCTGTGATTGTTTCTGGGTATGTGCACCCCCGCCGACTGGCATGTGTGGGTCACTTACCTTGTGGGTGTCCCAGTATTGGGGCTGGTGATGCAGGGCTGCCTATGTCGGATGCACATAGTACACTCCCTATACATGGTTGAGCACAGGTAGTGTCATGTTTGGCATCCCTTTTACTGTATGTGCGAGTCGGATAGAGGTGTCATTCCCTGGGTCTCTACTGTGTCAGTGCATGTGTTATGCATTGCTTCTTTGCCAAGGTCAGGACATACTGGGCACACCTTCTGCCTACTGGAGCAGGCTCAGGTTGTTCCTCCTCCGAGTCACTCTGTGCCTGTGCAGGACTTGACACTGGTGGGGGACTGTGTGGCCCTGCCACATGCTGTTCCTGCAGCAGCTGTTTCCACAGGATCATATTGTGTAGCATGGCACATACAAGGACAATTTGAGTACATGTAGTTGGTGAGTACTGCAAGGCTCCACCAGATGTGTCCATGCACCGGAATCGGGACTAGAGCATCCCAAATACACAATCTATTATGATTTGTGCTTGTGTGTGTGCATCATTATGGAGTCCTTGTTCGGGTGTGTGTGCATTTCTGATGGGTGCCATCAGCCATGGCTCCAGTGCATATCCATCATCTCCCACTAGGTGACCATGTGGGATGTCCCCATTGGCAAATGTCTGGTAGAGCTGCATCAGGTGCGATGGGGAATCATGGCAGCTTCCAGGGCAGCCAGCACACACATTCATTATTATGCCCTGGGCATCGCACACGACCTGGCAGTTGATGAAGGGGTAGCCCTTGTGGTTGATGTAGACCCTACCTTGCTCACCTGTTGGTGCTTTAATGCGTATGTGAGTGCAGTCTATTGCAACCACTACTTCAGGGTATTCTGCTATCTGGTGGAAGAGATGCATATTTCTTGCCAATGCCTCATGACTGATGGGGAAATATACATGCTAACTGACATGTGCTGACATGGCATCCAGGAACTGGTGGAGTACCCTGGATGCTGATGTCTGTGAAATCCCCATCATATCCCCAGTTAGCCTTTGGAAGGTACCTGTAGCTAGTATTCTTAGACCTACACATGCCTTGATATCCACTGGGATGGGTTCTCCTCTGTTAGTTCTGTGTGTGAGACATGGCCGGCACAGCTCAACAATTTGCGGTAGGAGGTCCCTGTCCACCCTATAGTGCTCAACTATCTCCAGCTCATGTAGCCCTTGGTAGGTTACCCTGGGTCTGTACACTCTTCTCCATCTCCTCACTGTGGGTTGCTTAGCAGCATTCACATCCTCACCACCCTCAGACTCTTGCACATGCTGGTTTATGATAGCAAAGCAGCCCCTAACATTTTTTCTCTTGCTTTCGTTTTGTAAAATTTCCCTGTCTGTATACACTGGTGGTGCAGAGATTTTGGAAAAAGCAAGGGGGAAAGGTGTTTGCATAGTTTATAGTGGTATGCTAGGCTGGGCTTGTCTGCTGCCTGTGTAATTGGATGATTTTGATACATTTCACCTTTTAGCTAAGCTAGTTCTCCATGATTACCTTCCTACTGCTGTTTTGCCTTCCTATTGCCACCCTGTTTAAGCCCGTGTGCGAGCCACACAAACAGCATGATCCTATGTTCACAGCGCTGCTTTTTCCTGGTTTAACTTCCTTTTTCTTTCTGTAGAACCTGGTGCACGGCGCGCACACCTGCTTACACTTTGTAAAGTGTGCTAGGCAGGTTTAGACACACCGCTAGCTTAGCTGTGCTAACCTAGGAGCAATCTCGAGCCACAGGTCTTCAATCTTCTTACAGTATGCCTGACACACACACCCATTATGTCACTTATATCCTAGTCTTGCACCCAACTATTTATACTCTTACACTCTTGGGACCTGCCTCACACGCTGGGAAAATCTGGGATTCACTAACCTTTCCCTCCTTTGCATAGGATTGCCTACTAATGCATAGTTACATGTCCCACACTGAGCCTCCCCCCCTAGCAACCACTACTCAGTGGCCAGGTTGTATTTTGCCTGTCATTGACTTGCATGGCAGAATACTGATTTTTGTTAGAATGCTCTTTTTCTGTTTATTGTATTATTTTCCCCGATCCCATTTGCATGCCGCTGCCCTATGCTTACACAACCGAGATCAACGAAAAAAAAATAAAAGTTGTTTTATTTATTTATTTTTTACAGTTTGCAATGCCAATGCCCTTCTCTTTGGTCATTGGCATGCTTCCTCAATAATATGCATCCTTTATTTGGAGCTGTCATAGCTCCGTTTTGAATTTGCAGACATGTACTCAGTTAATAACTGAGTACATTTCTACAGATTGCACTTGGCTTGCATGGACTATTGCAAGCTTCCTGGATTGCAATATCACCTCATTTGCATGGATTTCTCCAGCAAATGAGGTGATTTGCATACCAGGGCTTAGTCCATGCAAGATTAGTGCTGGAGCTCTCTTGCACGCTCCTGCTGGCTGTTTCTGGATCGCACGGCAGACATATTGCCTGAGTGAGCTACTGCGCTCATCTTGCACTCTGTGCAGGCTTTTGAAAATCCAGGGGAATGAGTGAGAAGGTCACTGAACATCCAATCAGTAAAAACAAAATGAAAACTTCAGCAAAGCTAGAATTTCCACTGAGGTACCTCCCAAACCTCTTGTATCAGAGGCACATGGGATATATGCAAATGATCCTTATGAACGTCAGGTGTTTCAGCTAACTGGTGATTCTAAATGCCCGTGACTTGTTTCGTTGTTTTAATGGACAATTTCAGGCCAATAAAGTCAAAACCCACTAGCTGTGGATATGCATATAAACAATTACTATTACTATTAATTTTTACTGATGAGTTATTAACAACATTTATCTATTTATTTATTTACTTATTTATTTGACATTTGTTGACCGGGAAAGTCTGACTGGGTCAGGAACCCATTTTCAGCAGAGGTCCAGGGAGAAAAGCTCGACAAAGTAAAAATATTTGACAAAATATAAGTACAGTGATCATTACATTCATGAGGTGGGTGTATAGCTTAGAAAGTTACAAGGTAGCCCTATTGAAATACAGATCATTGGCTGTTATTTATAATAGTAATTTTGCAATCACAAAATATAGAGATATAGGTTAGTTCAGTCAGTTTATCTAATTACAGCTGTTTTGATAGGCTGATTGTACACATTATAATGAAAGTTTGTATAGTTAGAAAGGATGTCTACAAGGATTTTTAGGTAGACTGTAGGTAGACTTTTGTAAAAAGAGATTAAAAGAAAGTAAAGGTTAGCAAATGTACATTAATAAGACTAGCCGCTAATTAGAAGAGAGAAATGGAGCAGCTTAATATTTGTGGTCAGGACTCAATAAATCAGGCAGCTGTGTCTTTTGAGGAGGGTACAGGGAAAAAAAGGATAACAGGGTAAAGTAGAACAAAAAAGAAAAGGGAGGAGGATGGAGGAAAGTATAAAAAAGTTAAAAGGAGTAAAAGGTGGGGAAGGGGAAGCTAAGTTGATTGGAACAGGGCTGCTAAGTCATTTTGGAAAAGGGACAGACACTTGTATCTTGGAGGTATTTTCTAGTGTGAGTTTAAAATTCTTGTGGTTTGCTGCTGGTAAGACATTCCAAAGTTTAGCTACAGTGTAGGAATACAGACTCTGTCCAGCTTTTTGCGTGATCTGTTTAAGGTTACTAGTTGCTTGTCTTCAGGTCGGAGGTTCCTAGTGGATATGTAGGTTTGGAGGAGTGAGTTAAGTGCTGGGCAATTATTGGATTGATATATATCTTTGTGTGCCATATTGAGTTGTTGGTGGTCTAGGAGGTGTGGAATTTTGAGCCAGTTGAGGGTACTGAGAACTGCGCAGTGGTGTGTGTTATGGGGTGCACTGTGACACTAGGATTATTACTCTACGATGTCCTGCGTGGAGAAGTTAATCTTTGCCACTTATTATTCATATTTTCATGTTTATGTTTATATTTTCATAACTGAGAGACCTACATTTTATTGAAGTGCATGGCATGAAACACCAATGTAGGAGACAGGATATTTTATTAAAACTATGATGGAAATATTGATAATTGTTAGCAATTATGAAAATAAGCAATATTCCCATATATACTTAATACTTCAAAAATCAAGGGACTTACAAACTGTTGTATGACATTAGGTGAAATCATAGATGTTGCTGAAGAAAACTGTTTGTTTGTACTGTAAGTTACAGATCTTGAGAGTTATTCAGTATTATTTGTATTGCTAATTATACAAGTATGTGTTTTCATATTTCTGTAAATATCTCAATAAACATGTGCTTATAGAGGAATTTTTGTTGTCACGTGAAAGCTTATCTCCAGTTATTGAAATGTTCTGACAGTATATGTTTTGGTTGTAGTTTTCAAGATATGAAAATTTGTGAATATTTTAAAAAAATTTTAAATTTGGACTTGTGTGCATTATAACATATTACAATATTTATGGAAATGTCTAAAATGTACTGACTGTTATCACTGTAGAGTACTTCTTATTGATAATGTTAATATTTATACAATTTACTACATTTTATTGTTCAAATACTTGCATTTTCTTATGCTTTTTAAGTTTATTTTTCAGAAAATGCTCTTGAATGCAAGCTGTGTGTCGACTGGTAGAGGTGTGATATTCCATACTACATAGGTGTTAATGAGACTAATGGTCATTATGAAGATGTTTCTTTTTTAACAAGTGATACACCAGACTTTACAGAATTTGAAGTGTGAGATTCCTTAGATCTGGTCAGAAATGATATACTAGTGACGGAAGATTCACGTATTAAAGGAACTGCTATTTAAATTTGCAGAGGATAATGAAAAATGAATAGTGCTATGATTGCCAGGAGCAAAAATACAGGATGTAAGTACAATGCCTAAATGTAAGGAAGTGTGGGACTGTTTTTATTCATGTTTGTAAGATCAGGTATTATTTAAATGTACAAAAATACAGTATTCTCTTTGCATAAGTATAGAAATACAATTGTTTTAAAGCAGGCATTCACAGTGAACATACAGTTTCAGTAAATGCACTTTCAATCGGTGGAAATAACCTTCAGTCAAGAATACTGATAAGAACAGAATGTGTAGTACATTGAGAACAAACGGATCTTACAAGGTTTGAGAACCAAGGCTAAAGAGACATGTAGACATTTACAGGGTTTTTGTTATTATTACGAGATACTTCAGACACCGTCAGGTAAGTTAATTCATTTGGACTGGTTTACAGAAAGTCATATAGTATAGGCATTCTAGTATGAGTGCAGAAGTCAGGTCAAATATCCAGCATTCTACAATATTAATTATACAATGAATGGCCATTAATATTCAAAAATAAGCATGCTGATTGGCCAGCCCAACCAGTGTGCCCATTGCAAATCAGAATATACCAATGGGAAAAGGTCTGGTCTTCCGGACTTTATCCCATTAGTATATCTCATAGGTTTTTTACATATATATATATATATATATATATATATATATATATCCCAGATTTACGAAGCCCTTTATAGCGTGCAGGATTAGGTTAAGAGCTATTTTCGGCAATATGGCCAATATGCGATCCAGGAATGAGCTCCCGGAAAGTGCATGTTAGGTCTTAAGCTAATCCTGCATGGACCGAGCTCCTGTATGCAAATTACCTTCATTTGCAGGTAAACATTATGTAAATGAGGGTAATATGCGATCCAGGAAGCTGGCAGCCGTCTGTGCAGGACGAGTTCGGTGTGCAGAAATGTACTCAGTTAGTAACCGAGTACAGTTCTGCAATCTACAAAACGGAGCTATGACAGCACCAAATAAATCTGCATATCATTGAGGAAGCATGCCAATGTCCAGGTAGAAGGCTATTGGCATTGCAAACTGTTAAAAGATAAAATAAAACAACATGTAATTTTCTTTTTGTCGATCTTGCCCGGTTAAGCATAGGGCAGCAACGAGCAAACGGGATCAGGGGGAAAATAATAAAATAAACCTAAAATAAGCATTCTAACTGAAATCAGTATTCTGCCATGCAAGTCAATGGCAGTCAGAAGACAACCTGGCCAGTGAGTAATGGTTGCTAAGGGGGGGAGGCTCACTGTGGGACATGTAACTATGCATTAGCAGGCAATCCTATGCAAATGAGGGAAGGGTTAGTGAATCCCAAATTTTCCCAGGGTGTGAGGCAGGTCCCAAGAGTGTAAGAGTATAAACAGCTGGGTGCAAGACTAGGATATAGGTGACATCATGGGGGGTGTCAGTGGATTGGAGACCTGTGGCTCGAGATTGCTCCTAGCTTAGCACAGCTAAGCTACAGGTGTGTCTAAACCTGCCTAACACTCTGCAAAGTGTAAGCGGGTGTGCACGCCACGCACCGGGTTTTACAGCAAGAAAAAGGAAGTTAAAACAGGAAAAAGCAGCTCTGTGCATATTTGAGCACTCCGTATGCGTGGTGTGCACATGGGCCTAAACAGTGAGGCAATGGGAAGGGAAAACAGCAGTAGAAAGGTAATTAAGGAGAACTAGCTGAGCTGCCAGGTGAAATGTATAAGAATCAGATAATCACACAGGAAGCAAACCAGCCCAGCCCGGAACACCACTATAAACCAAGCAAACACATACTCCCCTGGGTGTTCCACACTCTACACCACCAGTGTATACAAGTGGGGAAATTTTAAAACCAAACCTACAAAAGGAAAAGGGTTGCAGCAGGCAACATAGAACAACATGTGCAAGAGGCCGAGGGTGGCAATGTCAATGCTGCCGAACAACCTACAGTGAGGGGACAGAGTAGAGTGTACAGACCCAGGGTAACCTACCAGGGGCTACAAGAGCTGGAGATAGTGGAGCGCTATAAGTTGGACAGAGACCTGCTACAGCAAATAGTTGAGCTGTGGCCACACCTGACACACCACACTGGTCAAGGGGAACCCATCCCAGTGGATACCAAGGTATATGTAGGCCTAGGTATACTAGCCACAGGTACCTCCCAAACTACAACTGGGGATAACATGGGCATCTAACAGACATCAGCACCCAGAGTATTTCACCAGTTCCTGGATGCCATGTCAGTACATGCCAGTGAGCACGTATATTTCCTCAACACACGTGAGGTCTTGACCCGCAATATGCATCTCTTCCACCAAATAGCTAACTACCCTGGGGTAGTGAGTACTATATACTGCATGCACTTTTGCATCAAAGCACCACCCTGTGAGCAGGGTAGGGCTTACATCAACCACAGGAGCATCGTCTCCATCAACTGCCAGGTCATATGTGATGTCCAGGACATTATAATGAAAGTGTGTGCTGGCTGCCCTGGTAGCTATGACGATTCACACATACTGCAACTGACACTGCTGTACCACAGATTTGCTGATGTGGACATGCCCTACCGTCACCTAGTGGGGGATGCTGGGTACCCACTATAGCCATGGTTGAAGACACCCATCAGAAATGCACACACACCTGAACAACAATGCCATAATGATGCACACGCACAGACCAGACATATAACAGAGAGTGTGTTTGGGATGCTGAGGTCACGGTTCCAGTGTTTGGACACATCCAGTGGAGCCCTGCAGTATTCACCAGCTACATGTAACCAAATAGTAATGGTATGTGCTATGCTACACAATATGATCCTACAGAAACAGCTGCAGCAGGAACAGCATGGGGCAGGGCCACACAGCCCTCCACCAATGCCAAGGCCTGTACAAGTACAGAGTGACTCAGAGGAGGAACAATCTGAGCCTGCCCCAGTAGACAGAAGGGGGTGTGCCCAGTATGCCCTGGCCTTGGCAAAGAGGCAACGCATAGCATATGCACTGATACAGTAGGGCCCCAGGGAATGACACCTATCTCTGACTCGTACAGACAGTAAATGGGATGCCAAACATGACACAACCTATGCCCAACCATGTGTAGGGAGTGTTCTACGTGCATCCAACATAGGCAGCCCTCCAGCACCATCCTCAAGTCCGGCACACCCTCAAGGTAAGTCAATCAACCTACCAATTGCCAAATGAAGTAGAATATGTTTTTTACCTGTAACTATGGTATGGATGTGAACATGCAAGGGAATTGGGAGGCCGGATGTCAAGGCAGCAGAGAGTAGACACCCATAGTGGCAGCATGAGATCTGTAACACATACTGGCATCACCATAGTAGCCAGTACTACAGAGGGTGACAAAACCCACTGCAGGAAATGGCCTGAGCAACAGGAGTGTCCATAAGAGCCACACATACCAGTCAGGAAGGATAACATACCCAGCAACAGTCTCAGCTACTAGGACAGGTGAAGACAAACACAAACAAATGCTGTACTGTAGCCTCCAAATGTGCCCTATGGGTAACCCCTCCCCCAGGCCTACACAGACAGATTGCAGCAGGCCAGGCAGTCGGATGTAAGTTGTGAAGGCTAGGAAGTCAGACACTAAGTAGGTAAACAAAGCTAGGATCTGTACTACACTGATAAGCCCTAGCCAGCAGGATAGGTAAGACTACAGGCTGAAATGGAGTACCTGACATACCAGTACAGTCCTAGCAAATGTGTACAAGTGTCAGGTGTGCTCCCCCCATCCAACGTACACATAGAGTGACAGTCAGGTGTGCCCCCCACCCCTGTGTAGAATAGTAGAAACAGTCAGGTGTCTCACCTGCTGCAATGCAGAAATGTAGCAACAGTTCATGGTAAATGACCGACGGATACCCTGCAGACACAACATGCTACCTATTGTTGTACAGCAAAAGGTCAGCACAGCAGTACAAATGACCTGGACGTGATCCACACATGCAACACAGATGGCCATACTGGGCATGCTCACACACTTAGAGGAATGAAGGCAATGTCAGTCAACAACATACTGAGAGATCATACTGGGCATGCTCACACACTTAAACACATGAAGGCATGTCTGCAACAACCAGCGGAACAGACATATTTGGAAGTTGCAGTTCTCAGTGCAGACACATGTCAGTATGCACCACTCCTGCATTGCACATACAGTGGATAGGAATACAGACATATATGTAAGGACAACACACTATAATAAGTCACAGGTACATGGGCATAGATGTGTGGAAGAGGGTGACTGTGACAAGGAGCCATTCGGACCTGTCCCAACTGGCACACAGCCAAAGGGCTCCCAACACATGAGGTGCGAATGTAACCCACTGCAGATACTAGTTGCCAGTACCTGTCAGCATGACAGACTATGCAGTGTATGTGTCAGCTGTGCAACAAGACTGTACAAGGAAGCAGCCATCTAGTAGCTCTGTACATGCACCTGTGACATATGACCCCATGTGTGCCTGCATGTGGCATGTCAACCCCTACATGAATGGGGTATGGCCCATGCACACATTGCCCTCCCCATAGCAGTAGTATGACAAGCCTGCTGAGGTCATCCAATGTGAATTACACCTTTGGGAGAGCTATAGCTCAGTAATATGCATGGCGCATCCCATAACTGCATACTGCTGTAGTGACAGAGTAGTGAGGTAGTAGTACTAACCCCAGACCTGTCAATTGTGTGACTTTGTGTTTGTGTGTGTGCCTGTCTGTCTTTGACTGTGTAGAGTGAAATGCTTGTTAGGCTACTCACCCTCCATACAATTCAAATACTCTACTTTGCCAAGGCTCCTAATGTCACTCACATAGAAGTATACCTCTGGGAATGTAATAGCCCAGTAATCACTGTGGTGTATCCTGTAACTGTGTACTGTTGTAGTGTAATAAACTAGTTAGGTAGGTGTTTGAACCCTAGCCCTGGTAACTGCATGTGTGTGTCTGTAACTGGGTAGAGAGCAATGTTTTTTAGGATACGCACACTCCATACAATACAAATACTCTACTTTGCCAAGGCTGCTGATGTCACTCACTTAAAAGTACACCTCTGGGAAGATGGTAGCCTAGTAATTGGCATGGTGTGTCCTGTAACTGTGTACTTCTGTAGAGTAATAACTTAGTTAAGTAGGTGTTTGAACCCCAGACCTGGTAATTGTGTGTGTTTGTGAGTGTCTGACTGGGTAGCGAGCATTGCATTTTAGGCTACTCACACTCCATACAATATAAATACTCTACTTTGCTAAGGCTGCTGATGTCACTCACCTAGAAGTACACCTCAGGGAAGGTGATAGACCAGTAATCACCGTGGCACATCCTGTAACTGCATACTGCTGTAGTGTGATAAACTAGTTAAGTAGGTGTTCAAACTACTTTGTTAAGGCTGCTGATATTACTCACCTTGAAGTAGACCTCTGGGAACCTGATAGCCCAATAATCACCATAGTGCATTCTGTAACTGTGTACTGCTGTAGTGTGATTTAGAATGGTGGTAGTATTCCATCTCCATCCATGTCAGCTCCGGATGTGATGTGTGCGTCTCAGTGTCTATGTATGGAAAAATGCATTATAGGCTACTCACTCACAGTACATTACAAATTACCTATTTTGGTAGTCCAGCTGATGTCATTAATTGTGAAAAACATTTTTGGGGAAGATGTACTTCAGTAATGTCTGTGACATGTGATATAACTCTGTAGTGTAGTAAACTAGTTAGGTAGGTGTTCTACTCCCAGACATGACAGGTGTGTGTGTGTGTGTGTGTGTGTGTGTGTGTGTGTGTGTGTGTGTGTGTGTGTGTGTGTGTTTGTAACTCATATCATGTGTAGGTGGTTGTGAGTCTGTGACACCTGTGGGCAATGTGGAGGGGTTTTGCTAATTTCATTTATGGTGGCCATACAATATATCACAATGTCAACCATACAGGGATAACAGATGTAAATGGCTGAGATGCTGGGGTGCAAAGCCATACCCATACATGTGACATCAAGGCCTGCCAATGACAGTTAGCAACCCCACTGTGAATTCACATGTGACTCACAATGGACACACCATGCCTGACAACATGGCCTGTATGGACAGATGGCACTGACATCAGGAAATGCTGTTAGCATGCTATCAATGTAGGTGCAGGGTAAATCTGCTGACCAGTACCACTCCCTGCCACACGTGGGCAAGACTGGCACATCTGATAATAAGCTGTGTTCACAGCATGGGCCAGACACCCCTGGTAAGGTTCCACATGTCACTGTACATGCATGTGGGAGGTGTGCACATCCTAGACACCATCCAAGTCATGGGCTAGGTAACACAGACATGGCAAGTGATGCACAGCATTGGCCACTCACAATAGTCACCCAGGTGACTGGAAGATGGATGAAATACCCACCTGTGTGGGCAATTGCAGAAGCTACAGGTCTGTGCCACAATGCAGACCATTGTCATGTGGGCTGATGCCAAGGTATACCCATCGCCTACCCTTGTATAGCCTGCTGGTACTGTTGGCCACCACACACTCATGCAGACATGCACCCATGCATGTCCAAACTGGACCCTGTGTGTCCGTGTGTGTGTTGTATGGTGTGTATGTCCACATCCCCATGCACTACTCCTCCCCGGGCACAGTGAAGCATGCCACCTTATGTCTGACACCCCCTCATACTCACTGCCCATATGACCTCCATATCATCTGTGTGGTGCATGTGTTCCTTGCACATTGATGTGTTGTGGCAATACCACTAGTGACGGGTTGCACTCCTGGCCCTGCCAAGTGTGTTAATGCATGTGTGTCCCTGTGTGAGTGGGCCTGTGTTGATGCTGGCACCTGTTCATGCAGACAGGCACGTGTACGTCACCTACTGTATATCTACTGTATCCCTGTTTCAGATGTCAATCACCATCACATATATGCCCTGAGTGCTCCCTACCAGATAACCCATGTGTTGCATCCAATAACAACATCGAACTGTGATAGCACTACATAGCTGTTGGGTGTTTGATACCCTGTGCTGGTAGGTGTGTGAAACAAACATGCATAGGTTTTACCCTCCAACCACTCCCTGACATGTATTCACCTCTGTCTGCCTCCCTTACTTCCTCTCTGGCAGATGCGGAGGGCCACACCTGCATTGCTTAGGCAGCAGCATGTGTATTTAATGTGATGCTCATGATCAGCTGATGGCCTCTGCATGAATTGCAGCCTTCCCTAGCCAATTGCATGTGGACCAGGTGTGGTAACATTCCCATAGCTAATTGCATGGAAACACACTCCAATACCTGGGAACATCCTGGTGGTGTTGGTCCTTGTCTATCACTGTGAGCAGGAGCTAGAACTGTCGTTTGGCAAACAACATTTCAGATGGGTTGGGGATTTACCTCTAACAACATACACTGTGAGACGAGGGCAAGAAACAGGAGGGGGGATGTGCCTGCCCTGATTACAAACTGTAATTGCTGCTATACTGCACATGGAGTAGTGTTGGATTAACAGTGTTTGTCTGGATATGCCTGTCGTACATGTCATGATACCTGCCATGTCAGTTCCATGTATATCAGGAATCCCCATCTGCATGCTCATCTGCAGACTGGGCAGTGTTGTGTCTTTGGTGTCATGTGTTAGCCATGATGCATCTATCCATTAAATGCAGTACTGTCAGTACTGATTACATATCACTCATTGGACATATGTTGCAACAAGCCCTGTTACAATGGTAGATTAATGAGAGTATCACAACAACATGTCTATACTAGCCCTGTGTATGTGCTGTCAGCCACACCTCTGTCAACCTGTGTACATATGTCGTGGATGAAGTGGTTCATATGTGCTGTACACCATAAATAGTGTCATCATATCTGCTAACACGCAAGTGATATGTCAGAGTGCTACACATGTCATGTACAGTAGGGGTTACACTTAATGCCATACCCTGGAAATCCTGTGGATGTTTGTACAGTACTGATGTCTGTGTGGTAATGGTGAATGTCGACAGTGTGTGTATTGTTAATATGTATTACGGCCTGTGTACAGACTGTGGTAGATGTCATTGTTCTAGCTCCCCTTCTATCTGTTGTTACATGCTGCCCCACTGTATGGTATCATTTTACCTTACATGTGTGTAGGGCCATACACACACAAGTCCCATACCACAGACAGTCATAAGACCAGACTGTAGCAACCCAGTATATGTAGGGTCATTCTGTGAGTGGCAAATATGAGGATGGTGTAGGACAGATAGTCTATATACTGTACTATTATGGTAGCGTACCATATGTGGCTGTGTTCACATTGGTTGTGGTTATGCACTGTCATACAGGTGTATCCTACCCTGTGCTATGACATGGCTGTTGAGCCTGCTATATATGCAGGTACTGTACCATGATAACCTTAGGATGTCTGTCAGTAGTCAATGACACATGTTATGAGCAAATGTCACCTTCCACACACACAGTGTCTGTGACAACAATCCCAATGACAGTAGCAAGTGTCTATCAATATACCAGCTATACATACCAGACATCCCCTTGCACTACTACATTGGGACTATAGGGGCTGGGGTAAGGCTACACTCCATGTCCATGACATATGGTGGGAAGATATGGACATGTACTTATCCAGATAGCTATATATATGTGTGTGTATATATATATATATATATATATATATATATATATATATATATATATATATATATATATATATATATGAGTACACATGTGTAGTACTTCCAATTACCTCTGTCATGGCAACCACCCACTATGAATCCCTACATCACATGGGTGTATTCCCTGTACATTCCAAGTGTGATGGACATCCTTCCTGTGTGTGGGCATCAATGTTACAGACAGCAGGTAGCAATACCTCTTACAGGAGAGCATGCACTCTCAGGGCAGCCACATATATGTAGGAGGATCGGGACATACAGACAGACTGTGAGTTGAGTGGTGTAATGCTTTACATAGAGCTGGTGTTACAGGGTGCGTGTGTGTGTGTGTGTGTGTGTGTGTGTGTGTGTGTGTTTACATACTAGTTTACCTTGGACTGCAGTCTGTCTGCATAGCTCACTACTGTGGGCCTATCCTCCAGCTGGACAGAGGTGTGCCTATCATGTGTTGTCTGTCCACCACACAGGTCCTGTGTCAGATATTACACTAGCAGTGTGTGTGTTGCATGCTAGCAGCACATGGCTATATCCATTTGTGTACCTGATGTCGTATTCCTGCATTAGGGTATTTTGTAACACATCCTGTAACACCAGCATGTTCCAAGGTGTGTAACTGCAAAATTGCAGGTATGGACCTGTGTTCCTGCCTTTATGCTCCACATATATGGCAGCCTTTGTCCTGCTGGGATAGGGGTAGGGGTTGTTAGGTAATAGCCTATCATTAACTACTGCTAGCATTCCTACTATCATCCCAGTCATAGTGTGGACACCCACAACATTTGTTGGCCAGGGACCATACATGTGACAGATACATTGACATTACAAGTAATGAATGTCCCCCTAAAGCTTGACTATAGGGTGTAATTGGAGGCTGCTGAACTACATCTGATATTTTTGACTGTTACGTATTGTGCAGGAAAATCTGTTGTCAACTGTTGTACGAATTGAAGGGCTTAGCCTGGACACAATAGTATGTTATATATCTGCACTGTCTGCATCTACTGTTTTGTGTGGGCCTTGCATCCATCACTGATTATACACATCAACATCCATGTGCTGTCAGGCATACATTATTGTATGGTACACAAATAAAGGTTGTCTGTGTATACATACCTGTGTGTTGTGTCATGTCCTTTGAATTGTGAGTGGGTATATGTGCAGTGTAAGTATCCCCTTTGTGGGGCTGGTTGCCACACCACACATGTCACAGGTACCGGTTACAGGGTTTGTGGTTAGGGATATACATTGCACCCAGTACATCCACAATACTGCTACACATGTATGGCTGCTAGTACCCTTTGTCTGTGTATATGTGTATGTGCACGTATATCTTATATATATATATATATATATATATATCTGCACATGACTGTCAATGTATGGATGCGTGTGCATATCTGTACCATTGTAATGTGCAGCCCTTCAACATAGTACATTCCCTGAGGTACAATGGCGTATCTGCATGATATGTTACAGATATTGGCCTGAAATGTACAGGTGACATGGATAACTGTTGGACCATTGTAGCTGTGTTGTGGTGGGTCCTGCTGTCAAGTACTGCATGTGCTGGATATCGGATTGCACAACATATCTGTTAGGGCTGGGGGGGGGTTACATAGCAGTAATTACCAGGTGTCCCACATTTATGCCCCCACTCTCATTAACTGTGCTCATGGTCTGTTATGTAGTACGGCGTGGACCAGGAGTCCGTTCCCATATGGAAATCATATACACGTTTATCTGTATATACATATATATATCTATACACACACACACACACACACACATATATATGGAATGGAATGGAAAATTATTTGTGTTGCAGTGGGACTCGAACTGGGGGTGTCTGTTCATTACGTGGATGCTCTAACCACTCCACTATTGCTGTGCTGCTTCATTTGCATATATATTCCTTGTTCATTGCATATATATTCCTTGTTATCATCTTTAGCCTTTTCGGCTGCTTTAAAGATAGCTAGACGATTGGCAAACCCACACACCTACGGTTAGCTGTATTCGGGGTATTAAATAATTTAATACAAGGGTTTCATTTTTTTATTTCAATGTACTGTTGCTGTTGAACACATGGGGACTGTTGGTGGAGATGTGCAGACACCAATGAGTGGTTTCGCTCATTTATTTACACTTTCCTCTGTTCTACTTTGCAGGGGCATGTTTATTCTGAGAAATCTGCTCTCAGGCACACCCCCTGCACTCATCCACACTCATTGTAGGATTTGGAGCTCTGGCGGCACACCTTCATTATTATGCATGGCGCACTGCCGTCCTCCTCTTAAACTGCCGCTTACGTGCAGGGCTAGTTTAGTCCTGTATGGCAGATTAGTGATTTCGGGGGTATATACTTTTATATATATATATATATATATATATATATATATATATATATATACATATATATATATATATATATATATATATATATATATACCAAAAAAGAAAACAGAAGACCTGAAGTGAATGAGGGAGACGGCACAGACAAAAATAAGAGGATAATCAGGTATGTTCTGCAAAACTTAAGAAACTTACCTGATTATCCTTTTATTTTGTCTGTCCCAGCTCTCCTGAATGTAAAAAGTCTCCCAGTTTCTTTCTTTTCTTCTCAATAATTAAAAAAAAAAAAAAAAAAAAAAAAAAAAAAGCAACAGAGATCTTCCCTTCTCCATTGCTACCTCTGCACAGCACAGATGTACTGCATAAGCGTGGGAACACATGTCCGATAGGCATGACAGTACATCGATAAAGCCCCAGGATACCTGAAAAACATGGAAAGACAGCACAGAGGTATTATGAAAAAACATTATTTAAGAACAGTAAGTATTCTTTTCTTAAATAATGTCATTGTATAATAGCAAAATAACCTGCGGTTGGGTGTGGGTAATGCTGGATTTACCCATGGCTTCACCCTTGTGTAGCCACGGGTAAATCCAGCATTACCCACACCCAGCCATAGGTTATTGCTTATAGGTTCATAGGTTCATACTAAGCTATCTGCCCAAGGGCATTTATAAGCCTAGCCCATAGTTATGTGGCTTTCGCCACCCCTTTAGTTTGAAGAAAACTATGCCTATTATTTTGCTGTGCCTCTGTCAAGCACTGACACTGAAGTAATCCCTGGGATATATCTGCGATCTCCCATCCATTGGTCAAGATTCCTCTTGAACAAGGCCAGTGAGGTGCTCTGCCTCACATGTACCGGGATTTTGTTCCACAGCATAGGGAGTCTCTGGGTGATGAATCTGTCCCTCCAGCACGTTCTATTAATAACCGTGTCAAGGTTTAAGTCTCCCGCCCTTGTGGTTCTGAGGGATCTAGATTTTTTGAGGTGAAGCATATTCATCAAATCTGGGTTTGACATGGCCTTATATGTCAGGCACAGGTCACCTCTGAGCAATGGTATGCGACTGAATAGAGCTGGAGTTCTTTCAGTCTGGCAGCATAAGACATATTTTTGAGACCCTTTATCCTTTTGGTGAGGAACTTTTGGGGCCTTTCCAGCTGCTGCAGGTGTCGGGTCAGATACATTCCGAATGGGGCATTGTACTCAATCATAGGTCTAATGAGTGATGAGTACAGGGGGACGATGACCTCCCTAGATCTAGATGTGAATCCCTTCATGAGCAGGTGGGCAATATAGAAGGTTTTCCTAACTACTTTGGCAACATGAGTGTCAAACGAAAGGTTACTGTCAACCTGGGTCCCCAGATCCCTGATGACTTCTTCTGTGCTCAGTGGATTGCCACCTATATGGTAGCTAGGGGTAACCTTGTTTTTCCCGAAGGGTATGACTATGCATTTCTTGGCGTTTAACTTTAGGCCATGGCTCTGGCACCAGTTATCCATTTCTGTGAGGCCCTTCTGAAGGATATCTGTGTCAGATGTGTTTTCAACTATGGCGTCCAGTTTGCAGTCATCTGCAAACTTTGTCAGCCATAACCCTCCTGTGTTTGCTTGTACTTCAGAAAAGTAGATGCCGAACAAGAGTGGTCCCAGGACTGAGCCCTGTGGGACACCACTTGTGACAGGCTTTGAGTCTGACATGGCACTAGCAACTCTGACCCTGTGGGTTCTGTCACTTAGCCAGTTTGCAACCCATCTTGTGATGTATGGGTTTACATTTAAGCTGATGAGTTTTTCGATGATACCTGAGTGGGGTATTGTGTCGAAGGCCTTTGCCAGGTCGAGGTAGGCTGTATGGACTGCCTTGCCCTCATCAATGGCCTTGGTGACTGTTTCGAAAAAGTAAACCAAGTTTAAGAGGCATGATCTGCCTTTGACAAAGCCAAACTGGGATGGATCCAAAGTCTGCAAGTTCCCTATGTCTTTATTTATGAGTTCCATTATGATCCTCTCCATGGCTTTGCAGATAAGGCTTGTCAAGCTAATGGGACGGTAATTTCCAGGGTCAGTGGATGCACCGCCCTTATGAAGTGGGACCACAGTCGCCGTGCGCCACTCCTTGGGTACGTATCCTGAGGTGAGGCTAAGATTAAACAGCTGTCCTAACTGCGGGTTTAATTCCTCATTGTGTTCGTGGAGCACACAGCCGGGGACACCATCCGGTCCCATGGATGCTGTGTTTTTTGCCTTGGAGAGAGCAGTTCTCACCTGGGCGTCGGAGATGTTTGGGGGCTACAATCCTCTGGTATAGATATCTCTCCTTTGGGGAAGTTTGCACTGAACCTGTCAGCCAGTATGTTGGCAATGTGTGTAGGTTCAGTAATCTTCACATCATTTTGAACTAATTCTGAGCATATCTGGGAGTTTCCTCCTAGGTTTCTAACATAGCTAAAGAAGGCCTTATGATTGTCTTTTGAGTCCTTGGCGATTTTTCTCTCAAAATTTGCCTTGGATGATTTTATGAGAGCTCTTAGTTTTTTACTTATAATGATCAAAGGTGTCTTACCTTTCAAGGATTTTGCTCTATCTTGTAGTAGCTTCTTCCTTTTGTTGTAGAGCTTGTTTATGGCTGGGGTCCACCAGACTGGACGCTTGCCTTTGGTACAAAGAGTCTTAGTTTTGTTTGGGATTGCCTGATCCATGCAGTCCTGTAGGAGCTGGTATAAGGCATTTAAGTGATTCAGCGGTTTGAGTAATGTTTACCACTGGCTCAGGGGCCTTAAAGGAGACCACACTAGTTTTTAGAAGTGTGAAGTCGGCTTTTGAGAAGTTTTTCACTGTGGTCTTTTTTATTTCAGGTGGGGGCGGGATGAGGACCTCCAGCGAGATTAGTTTATGATCTGATCTCACCAGTGAGGGGTATACTTCCGGTGTTGAACATTGTGATCTCATGTTCGTGATGATGAGATCAAGTATGTTTTCTCCTCTTGTGGGGATGGTGACTAGTTGTTCCATGGCATTTGAGTTTATGAACTCCAGGAACCTTTGGGCTAGAGTGTTTGGGCTTGAGTAGTGTTCCCAGTCTATATTAGGGTAGTTGAAATCACCTAGTATGATGGTATTTGGAGATACATTTATCCCCTCCAGTGTTTTCAGGAAGGCCATGTGAGGTTCCTGAGTTTGAGAGGGTGGCCTGTGACATGCTACAAATTGCAGAGCAGTCTTGCCTATGGTTAATTGCACCTGGATGGTCTCCGATGCATCGTGCATTGCCACCAACCTTGAGGTGTGTGTCCTTTATAAATATGGACACCCCCCCTCCTTTCTTGGTGTTGTCCGGATTTTGGGGCCGGAACGCATGATATGAGGTGAAACCTGATAGTGCTGGGGTGCTCTCAGGAGCCTTGAACCAGGTTTCTGTCACAGCACAGACATCGATGTTCTCCATACTGAGAAGGGCCTCGAGTGCGTGCATCTTGAGAGTGAGACTTCTGGCATTGAGCAGCATTACCCTTAGTTTTTTTTTTTTAATTGTACCATTAAGGAGGAAAGGAATAGGCTATAAATGTAGATGCTAAGGACTATTTCAGTTTATTAGCACTGTTACTGAAGACAGTATTCAGATATTGTTGACATCTACCTCCACTGCACATAATAACTACAGTGTTTGCAGACTTTATTCTGAATATTTGGTTCATAAAGGAAAGACTGCCTCCTGTTCAGGTAAGTTTGGGTAATTAACAGATAAAGACATTCATTCCAGTTTATTCCAGTATTCTACAGTCATGTCAATTCTTACAAGGTTGGTACAAAAGATATCATGTTCAAGGACTCATTGATTGTTAGTAGGGACCTTACATCCCTCTTAGATAGCATAGCTTATAGAGGTGTTAGAACATATTTTTCACAATTCACACAAAGAATGAAGAGCTGAGTCAGTGTAAAAGAAAAGAGGTTTTGGATAAATGCGTACATAAAAAATGACCCATTTAAAACTGGAAGTGTGTAGAACATTCACGTCTAATTTTGGGCACATGTATTTAGACAGGATAGAGTCCACTTTTTCTGACAAAGAAGGAGAATTTTTGCAGCAATTAAATTGGAATGTTTGAACAACACAAGACAGGATTTTTGCCAAGTCAAAAATGTTAACCGTTGACTGAAAGCAATATTTGATTTATCCATTGTGGTTGTTAATGACAGGAGCATTAGTAATAATTTTTTTTATTGGAAAATTGACTACATTTGCATAAGCTTGATGGTATTATTGTTTGTGAAACATGATTAATGAACAATGATTATAAAGTACTTATGTCAAGGTATAAATGTTTTTACCATACCAGACATTCTAACAAAAAATCAGACAGAGGTGTTATGATATGAGTTAAGGATTATTATGAAATCTGTGATTATTACAAGTCTGATAATAACAATACTGTAGATTGTTCCGGGGTTGTCTTTACTGTCACTGTTACACAGTTAATTGCTGCAGTGCATACACCACTAAAGAAAAAAGTGCTTATGATAGAAAGGAATTCATACATTTCTTTCATGAAACACAGGAGAGAAAAATAATAGTTACTAGGGACTTCAATTTACCAGAAACAGGTTGTAATACTATTGATTCTACAACATTAGTAATGAAATTATCTACAAAGTATGTTCAGAAACAATAATTGCTGCAGATTGCAAATAAACTTACCATGGAATGAAACATACTGGCCATTGCTTGAATTCCAATGGAAACTCTTGTTACTTCATATCAGGTTGTCCACCTTTGATATGCAGTGATGGTGAGTCTATAAAGTTTAAATTGCTGCTAGATAATTCTGCCAAACTGAAATCCAAACCATTGCTGAAAAGATTAATAACAGACTATATGAAAGCAAAACAATCACTATGTAAAACTAATTGGGAGTGACGGATTTTGTGGGAAAACTGCAGAAGGAATGTGGCAAGTACTGAAATGGAAATCGATTGCAATAAAAGAAAATAACATCAGAATCTAGGCACACAAGGTCAGGAGGATAATATTTCCATAAGAACAAGATAATTAAGATACTGGACAGACAAATTAAACAGTGTGTGATAAGATCAGAAAAAACCTGAAGAATATTTATGTAGCACTAACAGTGGCTCAACAGGTAGCCTGCTCACATTTGGTGCTGAAAGACCAGAAGGCTGTGGGTTATATTTCCTCAGCTGGTATTTGATACTGACTCTGCAGTGATGGTTACATGTGTGTGTGTGTGTGGGGGGGGTTCTGCACTCCTGAATGTGACATTCTTTGGATGGAACATTAAACCTAGGTCTCATATGCCTGAGATGGTGGTAGCTTATGTAGATATAAAATATCCCATGGCACTTATTGGACTGAAGAGCAGGGGAAGTTTCCCAATGCCTTGGCCAAATTTCCCATCAGCTGTATGAATACCACCTCAGGGTTCCCCTGAACTGAAGACATTGGCAAATGGGACAACCCAGCCAGCAAACAGTAAATATATAACTAAATAAAATGATATTGAGATTTATGGGAAGCCATGTTACAAATATATAAGCTATACCATGAGTAAATGTAGATTCTAAAATGTATTCCCAGACACAACAGATTATAGATATACCTGCAGATTTACTAATCTTCCATGCAGGACTAGTTTATTCCTGCACAGAAGCGGCCGCTTAGGAGCAGGATGGCAGTGCACCATGCATAGTAATGAGGGCATGCCACCTCAGCCCCCAGGCTTACATTGAATGTGTACGAGTGCAGAGAACGTTTCTCAGAGCAGAGCCCACAGAATAAACATGCCCCTGCAATGTTGAACAGCAGAAACTGGAAATAAATGAGCGATACCGCTAATAGGTGTCCACATATCCCCACCAATAGTCCCCCATGTGTACAACAGCAACAGGACATAAAGATGAAAAGCAGAAACCCCAGTATGGGTGTCTAAAGCTCCGAGTACAGCTAACCATAGGTGCGCGCGTGTGCCAAGTGCTTAGCCACAGTTAACGCAGCCTAAAAGGCTGAAGAGGATAACAAGGATGATGTATACAAATTAAGCATGTTAGCAATAGTGTAGTGGGCAGATCATTCACCTAACAAGCAGGCATTCCCAGTTTGAGGTGCAGCACAGTCAATTTTACATGGCAAAGCATGGTATAAGCAAAATCTGTAATGAAAAACCCACTACATAACACACATTTTTATGAACAGGAGTACTGCAGGAAATGCACATGTGAAGAGTCAGTATCATAATGAATAAGGCAGCATTAAGCAGGAGTAAGCACAGATAAGCAGTAGTAAGCACTAGTAAGCGTGTGCCAGTGTGTTTGCATGGGGTTAAGTACTGCCGACACAGAGTAAACAAAGAAGAAGTTAACTGGGTGGATGACACTGTCACTAGAAGTTAGTAGTGCTTACCTCCGTGCAAACCTGCTGACAATCACTGTAAAGTGCCTAAGCACACCATATCCAATGGCTGGTGTTCTGCCCAGCAACAAAACAAACAGCTTCTGCATGGCCGGAACCCAGGACTATGCACACCATACACAAAATTATTTACCACTAAGCAATGCCAGATATGTAGAAATTGTATGTCGTCAGAAACATAACCCGAGCCCAGTCATGCAGCAGCACAGAGAATGTATACCTACAGCGAGATGGATGTGCGTGTGCAAATATATTACTATCGAATGGGATACAACAAATTTATAGATGTAGTTTTATATATATATATATATATATATATATATATATATATATATATATATAGATAGATAGATATGTGTGTGTGTAGAAATATCCAAAGATATATACATATATATACAATTATATGAACAGATATACATGCAAATGCCAACAACTACACATATAGATGTCAGCATCTATATGTCCATATATACACAGCAAGGTACATATATGTATGCAGATATATGTCTCCGTAAGCATATATGGACATAGTTAGAAATATGTAAGCAAATATATATACCCCCAGAGGTATATATGGTCAGACATCTGAAGATAGCAATGGTAGATGAACAGAAACATATATGTCCACATGCACCGTGAATGGGCTTGAGAGGCCCCAAACAATATACGTCACATATTAATTGGCATACCCCCCCGCCCAGCCAAACACGTCTACCCTGCAATGCCCTGACAAGCTCATTGTATTGTATGTGGTTCATTGAAATGGGGATGTAAATTAGTCCTCTGTTATGTTACACATGTTGACATCTCATACCCCTCTCCCCCACCCACTAGGCGGGCTGAGCAGTACAGGCCCATCCATCCCAGGCCATCCCAACCCATAAATTTATTACCCACAGTTCCGCTTCCCCCACCTGCAGCACACATGCAGCCAACATTCCTACCCTGGTTATAGGCCCATAGCTACCACACCACCACACATTGCCCCCCCTCCACTACCTCCTCCATCAGGACCCATCCCGTATGTTGTCCCAACCCAAGTATCCTAGATATGGCATACACCATAGACCATGCACATAGCCATGGGTACTAATGTAACACTGGGTGTAGACGAAAGTTAAATACCCAATGTTTGGGTTGTCCCGCATGGGACAAATGTAGTCCTGGTACTAATAACAGATTACACGTTTGACTCTGTGTACACTAACGGATTTAGTTGTAGGTATCGCAAAGCATAAGTGGTGCACAAGGTTGGCCGGTAAGCACACGAAACATAGTATCCAGCAATACCAGTCAACATTACAGGATATGTAGCTAAATATGTAGAGGTATATGTGTAGGTGTAGATATACCCATAACTAAATAGATATATACCTCTCCCTCTCAGTAGTACAAATGTATACATACATAGACAGACACATATATAAATACCCACATATGCTGTACCTTTGATCAATACATGAGGTTGATATATATGTGAAATTAACCAATGGAAGCATTTTGTATATATTGTATATAATGTGTGAATTTGTAATATGGTTGTGAAAAATAATAAAAAATGATTATTGAAAAAAAATAAATAAATACCCACATATAGATATGTACATATGCAGATACCCATACATCTACATGTCGTTAGATATATATATATATATATATATATATATATATATATATATATATATATATATATATATATATATATATATATATATATATACATATATACATATATATATATATATATATATATATATATATATATATATATATATATATATATATATATATATATATATATATATACACATACATATATATATATATATATATATACAGCAATATATATATATATATATATATATACATATATACATATATATATATATATATATATATATATATATATATATGCATACATATATTATATATATATATATATATATATATATATGCATACATATATTATATATATATATATATATATATATATATATATATATATATATATATATATGTGTGTGTATATATATATATATATATATATATATATATATATATATATATATATATGTGTGTGTGTGTATATATACACAGATATATAGCTATGATATGATCTAGCACATAAGAATTACATATGTTCACAGGCCGTGCCAATGGGGGTGAGGGGCTTAATCAACAAACGTGTAACAGATAGCAGCAACCCCCCCCCACCCTCAGCCAGACAAGGGAAACGTACAAACAAACACACAATGTAAACAATCCAATGCTCCCCAAACCACAGGCAGGATAAAACCGTGGGGGGGGGGACACAGTGGACCCGCTTAATCTAATCTTGGAACAGAGACAGGAGGACCCCAAAAATTGCCTTATAATTGGAGGCCACCCATGCAATGACTTTTCAAAGTGGGGTGTGTAAGTACTCGGAATACAAGGGTGGGAAAGCCTGATGACCCATGGGTTGAGGCAACATAAGAGATGGGTCCAGTGAAGTGGAGAGTGGGCAGTGTGTAGTGGCATATTTAGACCCGACCTGCACCCAGAATATGGATGAGTGCTGTAGAGGAGGTGTGGGGTGGGGAACCATGGGTATGTAATTATGGGCCTAGGCATGCAGGTTTTGGCTGGACCAGTTCTATTCGGACTGCCCCAGGGGTGTAAGCAATAGTGTGCATTGGGAAGAGCTGCCACCCAACGAGCAGCCACGCCCGGTACAAGTCCCACTGCAGCAAAGTCTATTTTACATGGCAAAGTACGGTATAACCAGATGTGTTGTTGCAAATCCCATGAAATAACACCAAAGAACACATGGTCGCAACACCCTATTGTAGGCGTGTAAGTCAATCTAATCGGCATCACAAGGTATTATGGCTGTCCACAACTGCACCCAGGGGTGTGATTATCCACACCTACCCCAAAATGCAGTGCACATACACAGCTGTTGCTGTAGAAGAAATGGCCAGCTGTGGACCTTCCCAGCATCCTTCCTACACATCCCTGGACATTCCCTCTACTATCTTCCCCTCTGTGTGCCCCATTAACACCGCTTACCTATCGACCCCTGTTTCATTACTATTGATATTCACAGTCACAAGTAGGTGACACCCTCTTCCCCAACTATATTGGCAGAATCTGGAACCCCCTACCCATGTGTATTACCTCAGCTGTCCCACACGACACATGTAAATAACATAGGAAGGAACACCTCAAGCACACTTGGATCAGCACATGCTCACTTCCTGGTGAAGTCCCTCCTCAACTAACACACTATACCCCTACACCAACTAGTGAAACCGACACCTCCTGTTCTGCCTTACATACAACTCCCAACATCCTGCAAACCTTCCCTATTGCTCCCCAGCAATAATTCCAATGGCCTACTATACAGTTACAATGTCTCCCTCTCTACCTACCTACCCCTAAACTATTGTCCTCTACTCTACCACACAGGTATGGCATAACCAAACCTAACCTAAATACCTGAGTGTAACCTAACCAGAACTGTTAAACTGGAATCCCACTTCACCTTAAACTGACATCTGCCAACAGTCGTACCTGACATGTAAACCTGACTTAAGCATGTATAATACTGACATGTTAATGTGAACTAAGCATGTAAAATGTGGTACGTAGCTATGATAAGTCTGTTACTCTCTATGACTGTGTACACCTCTGTAGTATGTGTAATGTGTAGCTGGGGTTTACTGTGGAACTCCACTCCATACCTCCCAACCTCTTAGAATAAGAAACCTGGACAAAGCCATGAAAAAATGGTACAAATAGGGACAACTGTTAAATATTGCTCTTACAAACTTAGAAAGTTGACAGAATAACAGGTTTTGCATTAGCATGTAGTTTCTGAAGGGTATAAAGTTCAAAGCTCAAATGTCTTTTATTTCCTAGCTTCATTCTTGAATGATTTGCCACTATTTGCCAGAAAGCCACAATGTTATGAAAAACAGAGCAAAAATATAAGGCAACATTCTGGACATTCTGCGTAAATCTGTACAGTTGAGAGGTATGCTCCACTCCCCGGGCCACCGCTCTTAATGGGGAAGCATCCAGTCAGATCGTCCCGGACAAGTGTGAGCTAAATACATGAATTAGTGTGGGGGTATGAGGCAGCAGGCGGGGTTATGCCTGTTCTGGCGGTGGTAAACAATGCCCACACTGGTTAAGCAATGTGGAGGCCACCCAGTGTAAGATGCCATAATGTAAGTCAGCAAGGCTGACTCTTGCGCACACCAGCACATACCCATCTACACTTCCTCTGCAGTGCCTTAGGCACTCTGTAGCCAACCGCTCTCATCGTGCCCAGGAAAAAATAATCAGCACTCCTAGGTTCAACCCCCCCCCACCCTGCACACTATAGTCTAAGTGAGTTACCACAAAAGCATGACAGACCCACATTGAGCTGCTATCACAAACATATCATCCAGCACAGTCATTCAATGGTATAGGAAATGTGTGTAAGTATTAAGATTAATATAAGCAAACGTGTGCACAGTGCTCAATCACAGTATTCCGAGAAGTCTATGTGTATCAATGAACAGTGCCTGTCCACACATACTGTGAGAACAGTAGTCCTGCACAATACTGAAGAGAGGAATTAAAAATGGTGCACGCAATGGAGGTGTGTGGGCGTGCTTCATGCACAGAATGTCACACCTGGGGAGTTGGATCTGCAGAATCAGGAGTTGAGGCTGGCTCAGTGTGTGAGCAAACTGCTGCCCTCAAATCCCTGGCAGGATGCTACCAGTGGGAGAAACAGTGTAGACTAGCAAAGTCTACTCATGACACAACAACAGGTCCATCCCTGGAGGGACGAACCAAACTTTGTGGGTCACATAGATATTTCCACCATAATCGGAGGAGGATCCAGGGAAGGCTCAAATGTACATGGACTAAATGGATGAAGAGCCTGCAGAAGCACCCGAACAATGAGCACGCATTCCTGGTTCGGGTCCCACTGTAGCACAGTCTATTTTGCATGCCAAAGCATGTTATAACCAAAATTTTATTTACAAAGCCCACTAAATAGCTGATATACATGAACTGGCGACATGAATAATGCACATGTGACGATTCGTGCTGGACGGAATGAGGCACTAGTAAGCAGGTGTAAGCACAAATAGGCAATAGTAGGCATATGTACGTACTAGTAAGTGTGCGTACAGCCATACGACTGCTTTAGAGTGCCGTAATTACTCTGCATCCAATGGGCCGTTGTCAGGCTGGCAACAGAATAAACAGCCATGTATGTCACAAACCCAGCACCCCATACACCATAATCCCAGCAGCTATCCACCAAGCCATGACAGATGTACAGAAGAATGGGGTAGTAGTAATCATATCCTCGCCATAGTTTAACCAAAATTAACCTGTGAAAGGCATCTGTATGCAGTCATATGTGCCATAACTGACTACAGAACATACATATGTGAACTGGAGTACAGCAGTTAAGTCCAGATGTGAGGTGTTAATTTAATAAAGTGTAGAAGTTCCCAGGACCCCAGACAGTGTCCGTACACATGTATCGAGGATACAAGACACATATATAACAAGTGGTGGAGGGGAAATCAATGCCAAAAGGCGGTTATCATGCACATCTAATAATATGCACAGCTAAATGTAGCACAGCACTGACTCCCAGACTTCTTGCAGGATACTACCAGAGGGAGACACAGTGTAACCCTGCTAAGTCTACTCTTGAAAAAATGCTCGTCTGTCCCTGGCGGGATGACCCCATATGTCTGCTAAAAAGAGTCCTTGTGGTAACATACCATGCCTAAAACGTAAGCACAGACAGTGACATATGTAGGCGGACTACATGTGTGGGAAGCCTGAAGATCCATAGGTCGAGACAACATATGAGACGGGTCTCGAGAATTAGAGAGTGGGCAATGTGTAGTGGTGTGATTAGATTAGGCTGGAACTTGTAGGAAGGATGACTGATGTGGTGGGGGAACTGGGGGAGGGAATGATGGGTACAACATTATGGACCGAGGAGTGCCATGGTTGGATGAACCCATTCTAATGAAACCTGCCAGTGGATGTCAGCGGGAAAGGAGGGGGGGGGACACAGGGAAGGTACTGGGACATACCATTTTCCATTCCAGACCGTGCTATGGGTAATATGCATGTTGCATAACCCACGGATTTGCATATATACATGAACTGGAGTACTGTGGCCATGAAATTACAGATATATATATATATATATATATATGGATCTACCTGAGTAGATCGACATGTTAAAAGAGCGAAAACGACTTCACCGATGCCAGAAGATTGACAAGGCAGAAGACCGACGGAGGAAGACACCAACGCTGAGAACACTGCGATGGGGAAAGGATGTGTAAGTATGCGGTAGTGACGGACCTTAGGGTAAGGGTTTGGGTTAGGGTTGTAGACAGTTGTGTATGTATGGGTTAGTGTGTTGGTTGGCGATTATTGTGGTGTGCTTGTGTTGTGTGTGTGGTTTTGGATAGGGTTTTTTGTTTTGTTTGTTGGTATGATGTGTCGAGTGTATGAGGTGTCGTGTCGGTTTGTGAACTGTCGTGGTTTGTGAACCGTTGATCTTCTGGCGCCGGTGAAGTCAAGCTGGCTTTTAACATGTTGATCTACTCAGGTAGATCCATATATATATATATATATATATATATATATATATAGACATATATATATATATATATATATATATATATATATATATATATATATATATATATATATATATATATATATATATGGTTCCCATTCAGAAGCCTGAAACATCATAAGCCTGAAAATCAAAATCCTGAAACCAAAGCCTGAAAATTCAGAATCCTGAAAACTCAAAATCCTGAAAGCCCAAAACTTGAAAGACCAAAATCCTGAAACTCAAAAATCCTGAAAACACAAATAATGCTAATATGTCACTATAAAGACACTAATATCTACCAACTGACCCTGACCCTGGACCCTAACTCCCTAAGGTCCGGCCACTATCGCAGACACCTCACCTGACCTGCCGCTCAAACCTAACTCACTTAAACCGCCCCTAACCCACATATTTGTCAACACATTGCATGCATGCCTAACCTGCGCCTCTAACCTAACTTCACTTAAACTTCGCCCTAACCCTAAAATAAAACCAACTGCGACACTTACCTGACCCTAACGCATGACCTAACACCACAGGGCTAACAACCACAATTAGCATCACAATGTTTGTTGTACCGAGCATTGGGGTATGTCTATTTTGTGGTTTTCAGGATTTTGAGTTTCAGGATTTTGGTCTTTCAGGATTTTGGCTTTCAGGATTTTGAGTTTTCGTTCAGGATTCTGGAATTTTCAGGCTTTTGGTTTCAGGATTTTGATTTTCAGGCTTATGATGTTTCAGGCTTCTGAATGGGAACCATATACATATATACATATATATATATATATATATATATATATATATATACATCCATATATATATATATGTGTGCAGGAGTACTGCAGGAAATGAACATGTGAGTGTTGGTATCAGAATGCATACAGCAGTAGTTAGGTTAGCAGCAATGAGCTGTTGTAAGCATATGTCAGCACTAGCACGCATGTCTATGTTCCTAGGCTCAGCAACTCTGATGCAAACTATCTGTAGGCGGAGGTAACTGTAGAGGTCTCAGGTTGCATGATCGTGAGCACCACTGCATACACCCGCGTGGGCTAAATGTCGTCCAGCCAACCTGGTGTAACTGGCTTACCTGCAGTTGGTGATGCATACTGTCACGCAAACACGCTCATTACTGCTTACAATTGCCTTAATCACCCTGCATCCCAACGCCCTTGTTGAACCCTGCAACATAATTGACAGCCACTGCACGGCCCGAATCCAGGACCTTGCATACCACAAATATAGTGTAGTAACACTACACCATTTAGGATATGCAGACATCCTATGTACACCTAGATATATCATGCAGTACAGATAATCTGCATAAGGGGAATTGTACTAATAGCACAATACTCAACCTCTTATTGCAAACATTGTTGACACAGTGTGACAAAAGTGGGAACATATCTGGACACGTGAAATATTGTAGATATACATATAAAATGTTGCTAGTTAAACAGTAATCTGTTGTAATACACATAATCTGAACAACATGATGTCTGCAACTGTAATGTATCTGCATTTCTGACTGACCACATGCCTGACATCACCCACGTCAATTGTCCAGATGAATGTGGGACAGGCCAATATTGTAAGCCACTCATGCATGGAGATATGGACGGTCATAGATCTGTATATGTAGTGAGATACACAGGAACATACAAATGTCAGATTCACACTTACATCCTATCACATCAGTGGTATGTAGGTGGGTGGATACATATGTCCACATATATTTACATATGAATATAGATACACATTTGGATATATGGATAGAAATGTGAATTGCAGCACCAAATAGGAATAATCAAACTTCAGGACCCCCACTACAAAAATAACTGATCTTTATGCACAGTTGATGGGGTGGAAGTCTCAGCTTTTAGGGGAACCTGCTGGATGACTCATGGTGTTTCCACCATCACAGCTGTAACAGATATGCAGTGCAATGCAATATCCAGCACATGCACAGGAACTTCTGCAACACAGCTACAATGGTTTCTGGGGGCTTCAGGGTGTGAGCTAATACAGCTGTAGGAAGTCAGGCATGAATCACCAAACATATCAACTCAGTCCAGTCATGCAATCAGGCTGGTACAGACAATGTGTACCATCATCATCTAGATGTATCTACCCAGGTCTAAATATACAATATCTACACTGCTGTCAATCTAGTGATATCTGTATGTATATATATAGTTATATATATATATATATATATATATATATATATATATATATATATATATATATATATATATACATCTTTCTAACACCATATACACATATATCAATTATATATGGACAAGTATACATGCTGATTTCATACATCAACACATGTAAGTATCTGCCACCTATATGCTCTACATAAAGGCACAGCACGCCATATATGTATGTGCAGACATACAGCTATGAAGGTATATATATCGACATAGTTATGATACATGTCAGCTGAAGGATATATATATATAGAAAGAGTATATATAGGTATATATATATATATATATATAGATATATATATATATATATATATATATATATATATATATATATATATATACATACACATATATATATATATATATATATATATATATATATATATATACATACATATATCTATATAAAAATCTTATATCGCAAGCATATGGCCAGACATTGGTAGAGTATAGGGCAATGGCAGTATAACAAACACATATATGTCCACATGCAATCATGTTATTGAAGTTGAGAGGCCTCTCACATTATACGAAGGTCATGTGGCTGTGTAGTAATCCGGTCACACCCACAGCCATGTACACATCCACTCCCGCAGCATGTTAATCACCGCCATGTGAGTGTTGCAGATGTGCCAGGCTGGTATTATTGGACATACTGCGCAGCACAGTCTGCCTCACATAGGTAATGTAAATCAGTGCAGTAGTCAGTAACATCCCTGTGATATCGACATACACAGATATGCAGATATGCAGATACATAAGCGTACATATATACAGGTATACATGTGACTGCTACATACACATGCAGATATATGCATAGTAGGATGTATATGTAGTCGGTGCATGCACGTATGGCACAGCTACTATGCCTGCCAGCTAATCCCTCGAACAACTGTGACACCAGATAATCACCCATACAAATGACGCCCTGCCTACTGCAAATATAATGGCGGCAGAGTCATTATTGGAAAAATATGGCTGCTACTGCCCAACTACAGTGTGTGTGGGAACACAACAGGCATGGACTGATTGCAGCAATGGGAGTGCAATATACGCTGCTCACTGCAGATCACACCACTACAGTATGTCATATGTGAAAAGCTTGATATGTAGGTCATGTACTGATAGCAGTCCACACACACACTGCCAGTGGGATATCACAGGACCTGGTTTGGG